>NW_028247100.1:0-84937 GCF_964263255.1 Lissotriton vulgaris | reverse complement strand
CATACCAATACACTGATCGGCTTTGGTCAATGAAGACCTCTGTTTTGTCATCCAGATAGGCCTAGACCATCCATTCAATGTTCAGGAAGTTGGAGTCTCTGGGAAACTTTCTTCCTCTTTTTTAAAAAAAAATGACACCATGCTCCAAAAACCACAGCCAAATGACAACCTGAGGAGTTTTTTTAGCAAAATGAACAAAATCTTCATTTTCAAGGTTTTATGCAGCTCGAGAGATATTGTTCGCCAGATTGCAAATTTGGAGTATTCGGCATCGAGATCTGTACAAAAAGTTGTTATCATGTGCGCGAACACGCTGATTGAGCACTTGAAGAGGACAAAAACTGTAAGTCCGTGTTGTCTCGCTATGCAGAGTTGCCAAAACTACGCAAGCTGAACTCCTAGGGTTACCAACTGGCTGAAAAGCCCTATTTAACTAACACACATCCAAAAACTGAAATTCAACCCCAAAAACTACATGTTGCAATTCAATCCAATGCCATCCATGATGTTAAACTTGAAATTCAACAGACACCACAGAAACATGGTTGCACCCATGGGTACCTCTGGGCCTACTGGCTGAAATTTCAAAGAAATACAAGTCCCCTACTGAAAGTACAGGCCACCCACAACAATAATTTTTAAAAACGATGAAAAGCCCAGAAAACTGTAGGTAAAAAAGCCCCAATCAAACACACATGTACATAAATTCTCCAACTTACTTGTAAAACAAAATCTGAAATCCAAAAGTCCTCAATAAATCCAATCCAATGATATGATGTAGCAAACATACACAAAAAGTGACCCTTCCAGCTCCAAATCCAAATGAAAGTGAATAGCACATGGACAAAGCACTGGGAGGAGCCTGCTGGACAGGAACAGGAAGTTGGAGACTCAGGGGCACTTCCTTCCTCTCGAAAAAAGAGTAGAAAAAAAGGACTCATTGCACAAAAGACTACAGCCAAATCACAATCTGAGGAGTTTTTCTGAGCAAAATTATCATTTTCGGGAAGGTTTTATCGTGCTAGAGAGATATTCTTTGCCAGATAGTAGTTTCTGTGTGTTCGGGAACGCGATCTTGTCAACACTGCCGCCGGAAGGAAGAAAGCGCGTCCGAATGAGGTGTTCGCGTTTGCGCAGTCTCGCGGGATCATGCACCCGGATTCCAAACCTGGTGGCGCACGCAAATGGATAGATATCAAGTCGGCGAACCCAGAATCACGGTAAGTCATTACGGCACCCGCGAGAACGCATATTGAGTGTGCAAGGAAGAAAAACAACTACGCTATGCTGTAGATTGCATAGTATTCGGCAACTTCCCGCTCTACGCGAACCGCAAAGTTGCCGAAACTTCACACACTCCGCGAGGGGTGCGTAGTTCACCGGCCAAGGTTACTCTTTCTCCCTCAGGTGACACCTCTAATGAAGAAGAAAAGTGTGACAATGCTCTATTCCCTTCGCCTAATTGCTGCCCTTTTTCCTCGATCACACTTTTTGCGCACAGCAAGTAGCTCAGTTTTTTAATAGTCCAGATTTACACTATTCTGGTTACTACCAGTACTCAATGTTGAGCCACCGTAAGAGCGCAACTTAGAACCTGCATGTCTTCTTCATCCAAAGTATCTGAGGGAGCCGACATAGAAAAAAATGTCTCTCCTGAGTCAATCTCTTTACCAGACCCCATAGGCTCCTCCAGGGGGAGCCGTATCGGAGACTCCATCTGCCATAGTTCCCATAAAGGCAGCACTTTCCACAGCTTTTTCTTACTCCGCCCTCTCGTTTGTACTTATCAGGATTGGATTATATTCTGCTGCTGCCCCAACTCCCTAGCAACGACCCTACTTTCTACCATATCCTGTGCAGTTTCTGAATTGCTCTTGGAATAGTCCATCAACATCAGCTGCCCCTGGGATGTATTATCTGCTACAGCTCTGTCCAAATTATCTAATATTCCTTCTGGTATTTTCCCAGCACCCACTTTAGAAACATGTGGGACAGTAACCCTATTTTTTCCCAAAAATATCTGGGGAACTTTTTTATTGTCCATTCCCTGCTCACCTCCTTGGGTTAACTTATCCATGCTGCCCGGTACTCCATCTGATGTTGTGCTCTGCAAACTGCGCCCACTAGCAGCACCTCTATTCACAGAAGCTGCATCGACAGTTATGTGGGTCTTCCCTCCTCTTGCTGACTGGGGAGGCACACTGCTTCACCTGAACCTGGACAGCCCCGCCTCTAACCGATCCACGTAGTGCAACACCGTCAATTCCTTCTCAGGATCCACCTCAGTCGAAAACACAGCTTTACTCCAAACACCGCACTACCCTTCTCATCCACCTTCTTGGATGTTACCAGTAAGTTTATTACTCTCCTAAGTTGTTCTGCTATCTTCGCCGTCTTCGACGTGGAGGGGGGAGCAGGGAGTTAGTAGCTCACTTGTCTGACCCAATGTACTCCATCTTGCCTCCATCAGTGGCCTCTGTTATAAATGTATAATTTCCCAGTTGTAAACTTCACACATGAAAACCACAAGTCTAAGTACACAATGGGCCTACCACCTAGTTTTACAGTCAAGGTAACTGATAACCCAACTGCTCAACCGTTCGGATGAGGCCTCTCCTTATTACAATCCACTTCAATATTGAAATTGGAAAATCCAGAAATAAAAAAATAGCGAGACAATGTTAGTTTATTGAAAAAAGCAAAGACATTTGGTACTAATAAATGAGCACCAATCTTTGTTGTTTAACTTTGATTTGTAACCTGCCCTATTCCATGATATGATCTAAAGCAGAAGTAGGCATGAAATGACGTTGGGGACTCGTTGTCGCTGCAGCGCTATTAAAGCACCTTGCTCCTTCCTGTGGTACATGGACCTGATCCCCTGAGGGGATGCCAGGAGGTCCAACAATAGCCCCCACACTGCATTTTGCCAGAGGAGAAGGCAGTGCTCCTAACTACGTTGTCGCTAAAGTGCTAATAAAGCGCCTTGTTCCTTCCTGCCGTTTGGAGCCTGATCTCCCGATGGGCTGGCAAGAGGTCTAACTACAGCCCCCACACTGCTCTTGGCCAGAGGGGGAGGCGCGGCCTCTAATCAAGTAAGACATTGTACTTTTGAGTTATACATGTCCTGGTAGTGAGAAACTCTGATATCCATTTTTCACCTTCTCAAGGCCTACCTCTTCCTTTTGATAACATTAGGTTACCTAATTACAATTAATAATTTATAACTTTTGTTTGGGAACAGATAGAAAACATAGAAAAGTTAGGCACGTCGGTGCTTAAGGGTCAGAATCCCTCAATATTACTCCCGAGCAATCCTCATACAGCTCAAGTTTTCCTAATCAATGTTCCAAAAATAACCTCAGAGTATTTACATGAAAACGAGCAACACTTGATAAATAAATGCATCCACTGGTTACGGTATGTGAGGAATTGTAGATCAGTTATAAGAGAAGACATATTCTGCGAAAAGATATTCGATCCATGGTTCACGATTGATGCCAAAAGGGTGGGTCTACGACAGTGCAGTACGAAGCAGTGCCAGCCTCAAGGGGGGACCCATGTATTACCAATTAGCAGAGATCCCTTCCATAGTGTTTGATAGTGGTACAGTTGATTCCAGCCCAACTAAACGGAGGTTATTACTAGCAACCTGGAACATGGCCGGTTTAATGTCTAAGACACTGTCAGCTGATTGGTCATCATTTATTATGGACCAGGACATATGGACCTTCCAGGAAACCTGTTTAACAAGCCCGATTTTTAGTCCTGGGTACCTAAACTTTTTTAAACCTGCCATTCCCAGCAAAAAGGGTAGGCCCTCAGGCGGGCTTACCACATGGGTTAGGCAACACTCAGGTTACAGGGCTATGGAGATTTACATGGACAGTCCCGATATCCTGGCTATTGCCATTCAACCAAGCCAAGGCTCTGGTATTCTAGTTATCAATATTTATACCAGAGGACTGCCTGGAGGAACACTTTCCAGCACAGTTTCCCAATTAGATACCCTCATAGAAGAACAGTGAGGGAATTTTAACCTGGTGATAGCAGGAGACTTCAACTACACATTTGAGCCCCTTCTCGATGATGTGTATGATCATGGTAATGAAGTGGATGAACAGTGGGGTATACCATCTTTAAATCTACCACCAATAACTAAGTGGACCAAGGCAGTCCTCCAACTGAATAGTCTGTGTCTGGAGAGAGGGATTTGGGCAGCTAATGGGGGGACACTATCTGTTTGCAAGGGATCCCATACGTATTCCAATGGGATAAGTAGTAGTCGGATCGATTACCTTCTTATTAGTATGGAGTTGTGGTCATGTGTCTCCGACATGAAGATCCGCGAAAGATGTGAAAGTGATCACAAACCACTTTTACTGAACTTACAGGTGTTAGGGATAGCCCCACAGCCCGAGTTAACAGAAAACGTAACAGCAGATGTCTTCATCGTGAATGATTTAAGAAGGGCGAGGTGGGTAACAATCTTAGAGAATGACAAAACCCTAAACAATATGAATACCTCAGTAGAACGCACTCTCAAGATGCTCTCTGACCTTGAAACACAGGATGAAATCAATGCAGTGATCACGCAGGTACATGATGATCTGTTCACAGAGCTTAAGAGTTTTTTTTATTAAGGCACACAAACCAAGGAAAATAGCTATCACAAAATCCACAAACTGGTATAGTAAGGATTGCAGAGTGGCGTACAAAAAATTAACCCAAGCCATAAAATCTCTATGGGAATTATAAAGGTTGCTAGAGTTAATTACAAGAAGACCCAACTTAAAGCCAAGCAAGAGTCAGATGAAAAACGATGGGAGGAATTCTTGTCGGCTAGCAGAGAAAAAAGGATGCAGAATTCATGGCAGCTAGTGAAGTGGGGCAATGGGGAGCACAGACATGTCCCTGTTAATTATGTAGCGCCAGACCAATGGATTGCCCATTACCAAGCTCAATTTGCAGCGCCAACTGTTTGTACCACCCAAAGTTCTTTTTTAAGGTGTGACAAAACCGTAATCTTTGGATTTAGGCAGGTCTGGAGGGCTCTGGATGCGATACCCCGAGGACGAATGCCTGACCTGGATTGTATTCCGGCCAACAGGTACGATAGAGAAAATTGGTTAAAATATATTCATATAATCGTGAACGCAATTGCAAGTGGGGCTCCAATTCCAGAATCCTGGCATTGTGCGGAAATCATACGAATATACAGAAAGGGGGACTGCGCAAGCCCAAGCAATTATAGACCAATTAGTCTAATTGACCCGCTGCAGAAGATTATGGCCTGGCTCGTGTTGAGTAGGACTCAATCCTGGATTAGTGAAAAAGATGTCTTATCCCCTCTCCAGGCTGGTTTCCGCCAAAAAGTGAGCACTATAGACCAAGTCTTTAAGTTCATGTTGATTTACTGGCACTGGGTTATGATAGTGGAGGGTACCCTCTACGCGGCATTCATAGACCTTAAATCCGCGTTTGACTTGGTGCCGCGCAACAAACTCTGGGGGGTACGAAAAGATCTTGGGAGGCCATCTGAACTCCTTGCATCAATTGTCAGGCTCCATGAGTACAATTTTGCACAGGTACGATGGGGGTCGCAGGGTAAGGTTACAGATAGGTTTGAAGTGTTAAAAGGGGTCCGACAAGGGTGTGTTTTCGCCCCTACACTTTTCTCTCTGTTTATTGATAGGGTTGAATATTACTTTCTGTCACACCCAACCGATGCACCCTCCCTCGCAGGTGAAAAAATGTGGCTACTTATGTTTGCGGATGATATCCTCATTCTATCCAAGACGCAAACAGGGTTGCAGCGTGCATTGAATAGATTTGAGACATTCTGCAGAGATTATGAGTTGGTAGTCAATGTGGACAAAACAAAATATATGATTTTCCACAAGCACAAAACAGTTCAAGGGAAAATATTTATGAATAAGATCCAGTTCGAACAATCTGACGTGTTCACATACTTGGGAGTGACCCTGGGCAAGAAACTAAATTGGAAGCCACAGATAGACTTGATGACTCTAAAGCAGGTGCCCTATTAAAAGAACACAGACTGTCCAAAACAAAACCAGTAAGTCCAGCTTTACCTATCTACAATGCCAAGGTCAGGGCTTCTATCCTCTATGGAGCGGAGATTTGGGGTTTCGAAGATGTTTCCTCATTATCTGTGGCCCAGAATAAGTTCATGAGAACTTTAACAGGTCTTCCTCAATCTACTCCACTCAAAACCCTTTACCTCGATCTAGACTGCAGTACTCTCTCACTGACCTGCTCCTTGCTCCTGGCTTGAGGAACTGCTTCCCTGTTCACGAACTTCACTGCATTCCCTGTGGCTGAGGTCGGCTGGTGGGAGCGTTACTGCAATCGGCGGTATTCCACCTCGCTCTCAGCGCGACCCGCCCAGGTTGTAGTGCATAGGCTGTGCCCTGGAAAAGCCTACCGGGGGACTGCGAGGCCCAGAAACCACCGCTCTTTGCAGCAGGCGCCTCTTCCCCCGGCGGCCACACCCATTGATCTGACCGGCTCTCTTAAAACCTTTCGCGACACCCGCTGCGCGGGTGCCGCTCACTGACCTGCTCCTTGCTCCTGGCTTGAGGAACTGCTTCCCTGTTCACGAACTTCACTGCATTCCCTGTGGCTGAGGTCGGCTGGTGGGAGCGTTACTGCAATCGGCGGTATTCCACCTCGCTCTCAGCGCGACCCGCCCAGGTTGTAGTGCATAGGCTGTGCCCTGGAAAAGCCTACCGGGGGACTGCGAGGCCCAGAAACCACCGCTCTTTGCAGCAGGCGCCTCTTCCCCCGGCGGCCACGCCCATTGATCTGACCGGCTCTCTTAAAACCTTTCGCGACACCCGCTGCGCGGGTGCCGCTCACTGACCTGCTCCTTGCTCCTGGCTTGAGGAACTGCTTCCCTGTTCACGAACTTCACTGCATTCCCTGTGGCTGAGGTCGGCTGGTGGGAGCGTTACTGCAATCGGCGGTATTCCACCTCGCTCTCAGCGCGACCCGCCCAGGTTGTAGTGCATAGGCTGTGCCCTGGAAAAGCCTACCGGGGGACTGCGAGGCCCAGAAACCACCGCTCTTTGCAGCAGGCGCCTCTTCCCCCGGCGGCCACGCCCATTGATCTGACCGGCTCTCTTAAAACCTTTCGCGACACCCGCTGCGCGGGTGCCGCTCACTGACCTGCTCCTTGCTCCTGGCTTGAGGAACTGCTTCCCTGTTCACGAACTTCACTGCATTCCCTGTGGCTGAGGTCGGCTGGTGGGAGCGTTACTGCAATCGGCGGTATTCCACCTCGCTCTCAGCGCGACCCGCCCAGGTTGTAGTGCATAGGCTGTGCCCTGGAAAAGCCTACCGGGGGACTGCGAGGCCCAGAAACCACCGCTCTTTGCAGCAGGCGCCTCTTCCCCCGGCGGCCACGCCCATTGATCTGACCGGCTCTCTTAAAACATTTCGCGACACCCGCTGCGCGGGTGCCGCTCACTGACCTGCTCCTTGCTCCTGGCTTGAGGAACTGCTTCCCTGTTCACGAACTTCACTGCATTCCCTGTGGCTGAGGTCGGCTGGTGGGAGCGTTACTGCAATCGGCGGTATTCCACCTCGCTCTCAGCGCGACCCGCCCAGGTTGTAGTGCATAGGCTGTGCCCTGGAAAAGCCTACCGGGGGACTGCGAGGCCCAGAAACCACCGCTCTTTGCAGCAGGCGCCTCTTCCCCCGGCGGCCACGCCCATTGATCTGACCGGCTCTCTTAAAACCTTTCGCGACACCCGCTGCGCGGGTGCCGCTCACTGACCTGCTCCTTGCTCCTGGCTTGAGGAACTGCTTCCCTGTTCACAAACTTCACTGCATTCCCTGTGGCTGAGGTCGGCTGGTGGGAGCGTTACTGCAATCGGCGGTATTCCACCTCGCTCTCAGCGCGACCCGCCCAGGTTGTAGTGCATAGGCTGTGCCCTGGAAAAGCCTACCGGGGGACTGCGAGGCCCAGAAACCACCGCTCTTTGCAGCAGGCGCCTCTTCCCCCGGCGGCCACGCCCATTGATCTGACCGGCTCTCTTAAAACCTTTCGCGACACCCGCTGCGCGGGTGCCGCTCACTGACCTGCTCCTTGCTCCTGGCTTGAGGAACTGCTTCCCTGTTCACGAACTTCACTGCATTCCCTGTGGCTGAGGTCGGCTGGTGGGAGCGTTACTGCAATCGGCGGTATTCCACCTCGCTCTCAGCGCGACCCGCCCAGGTTGTAGTGCATAGGCTGTGCCCTGGAAAAGCCTACCGGGGGACTGCGAGGCCCAGAAACCACCGCTCTTTGCAGCAGGCGCCTCTTCCCCCGGCGGCCACGCCCTTATTTCCTCCTTTAACATCAGCCAGTCTCTAACGCGCCGCGGGTCGCGCGCGGGTCGCAGCCCGGGGCGAAGACCGGGCAAAGACCGGGCCGTTCTAGGCCGTTAGAGGCTGGTAGAGACTGGACTGGGCCACCCCCCTGACATCCCTATCCGTATACCCGCCACTCCTTCGAACTTAATAAGGATAATAATGGTGAATACGAGGGGCTCGAAATCTAAAACCAAACCCCCCACCTCCGCAGGTAAACTACTTGGCCCCATGGATGACTTTCTAGCGAAGGCTAACACCCTCATAGATGAAAGTATATCACTAATGGAAGAAAGGGTTTCGTTAGATCTGGCATTCGCTAAGAGATCTTCACTAGGTATCCTAGCGGAAGCCAGATCTCCAGCACTGGGAGCTTCAAACGCTGAGAGAGCGCGGACACGTGAGAGGCGTAGCCTGCCAAACACAGTAGATCTGTCAGTATCCCAGCTGGCGGACTCCCAGTGCAGCTCCGACTTAGAAAAAACCCCAGAACTGGTTCCGACAACACCCACACAAATTTCTTCCACAGACAAAAGAATAGAAAGGGGCAGGAGGGAGGGAGCCATTAGTAAGAAAAGGGCGCATAGAAACTCCATCACGCTAGCAAGCCTGCCACTACCTTCTAGCACACCACAAATTCACGACGATAGATCAGCACAAATAGAGATTCTAGCGTCAGTCCATCAGACAGAGAAGGAAAGAGCCCCCCCGATAGCCTTGGATCCCCACTCTAACAAGCAAGCCCAAGTGGACTTGAAGGTTACGGAGGCTAAGGAGTTAACCCTCACCGGAATAGCTAATATAGTTAAACATGCATTACAACCCCTAGAACACCGGTTAATAACTATAGAGTCCCAAATCACCAAACTCTTAAAAATTCAACAGTCAGCTTACCCACCATGCCCACAGAAAATAGGAGGAAACAACACTAAAAAGCCAACCACTACTGCAAAACCATCTCTCCCCAACCCACAACAAAAAACTCTCCGGATAACTACACCAAACGTTCCCGTTAACAAAAATACATCAAATCCAACTAAAATAGCAAACACTGCAACAGCCTTGTCCTCCACCAATAACTCGCAGCAGATAATTAGCATAACTTCCCCGGATGCGGCATCTACAGTTGCCGTTACCCCGGCGCCACCCAGTATCTCTACTAACAAAACTCCTGCTAATAACACAACTAAAACAGTAACAAAAACTTCTGCCCCTCCACCCCCTCCACCAAAAACCCCAGCGGACAGGCCCAAGAGAGGTGCTGCAAGGAATCCTGGTCCTCCAAGACTCCCAGCAGACTTCCCTCCTGAGGCCTCACCGTATGTGGCGGTGATGGCTGGAGTACCCGAATTAACAGATTCTACTCCAGAACCTATCTGGTCCTTAAAAAACAAAGCCCAGCACTGGCTCCAGACCAACCGCCCGATTCCATCTTCTTGGCGTGGAAGAATTAGATCTGTTGCCAGGGTACCGTGGGTGGGCAGTACTAGAAAAACCATTCCTGGTGATTGTATAACAATCACATTTGAGGACCCGCGAATAACAGACTATGTCTGTTCATGGGAAGATATCACCCAAAATGGAGGAATCAAGATCAAACCACTCTCTTTCTTCTATCCATTTAGGCAGGCAGGGGGCTTCACACAGGAGCAGGAGCCCCCCTGGTCTGCCCCATTTCCCAGACAGGATGAACTATTAATCCCTAGATACCATGGTCCCCCTAACTTACACGAGCCAGATTACTCCTGGCACACGGTAAGACAACGCCACCAGGGTGGACGCTGGGATCACAGAAGGCCTCATACCCAATGGTTCCCTCATAGGGAACAATCCCGGTGGGACCCATGGCATAACATCACGCTACACAATAGGTATAATGGCCTAGAAATGGTCGATTGACCATCAACAGAAATCCCCTCAAACGAGCTTCAGGTATCCCCCTCCCTTCAGCCTTTTATAACTACTCTAGCCCCCAAAAATAATGAACTCGCAGTCTTAATAGATGAACGTAATGTTGATTCCTCATTAATTACAGTACTCTCCTGGAACGCCGCAGGCCTCCGTAATAAAATCGAGGATGGTTCCGCGCAGGAGTTCCTAAATCCATACCAACTAATCTGTCTGCAAGAGACATGGTCTGTAGAGGAACTACATCTACAAGGCTATAAAACCTATTCTGTCCCAGCACTACCTAGCACAATGGGCAGACCAAAGGGTGGGTTAATAACTTACATTTCAAACACCCTACCCCTTAACAAAGTGGCTATTCTCTCTCAGGATGCCAACCACCAAATTCTTTCACTAACCCTTGTTAACAAAGAAATAATAATCCTGACTAACAGTTATAATAACTTATCGGAAGAAAACTTCATAATTCTTCTCACCACCCTCCATGATAAATTAAAACAGATTCATCATTGGAGATCCGTAAATAAACCAATCCATCTAATCTGGGGCGGAGATTTTAATCTCCACCCCTGTACAGCCTCCAACCCACTGCGCTGTGGGATAATGGACGAACTTAACGTCCCAATGGCGCGCTTTGCCCACAATAAATTAGGAAACTTTATTAACACCGTCCTATCGGACCTGGACCTCCACATTGTAAACCACCTAGATGCAGATCCAAACGAATTTGCTCCAACTTATGTGGGCAGAGGCCATCAAACCACAGTAGACTTTATACTTCTTACACCAAGCCTTATGAACAAACTCAAAGATTTCAGGGTTATTGCCACCCCCCTCAGTGACCACTCCGCCTTAGTAATAAAGGTATCCATGTCACCTAACCCCTCTCACAAACTGGAAATGGCGGTTACTCTTACACAGAACAAGATCCAGGTTGGCAAACACAATGGTTTTACAATCAAGTGGGCAAAAATCAAACCACCTGACATATTGAAAAAATTAATAACCAGGGCCTACCCAAACATTGTGAAATGCTTGGACCTTGCATCGAGCCATAAGGAGGTCCTGATAAATTTCAAACAAATCTTGGATTTTATAAAGGACCTACTTACTTCAAAACCCAATCCAAACTGCTCCACAAAACCAAAATGGTTTAACCATAACTGCACTGCTGCCCTAAAAAAATTAAAATCTGCACTTCAAAGTAAACCGCGAGATGTAGCCCAGATCCAACTCCTAAGGCGCCAATATACAGGGGAAAGAAAGCTGAGAACTGCCCAACTCAAGCAAAAATTATGGGACGATCTTCATAAAGGTGCAGTCTCAAAAAACAGCGAGCTTTTCTGGCGCACAGTAAGAACCCCTTACCTTACTGATAATGGCACCCCAAAAATAGATGTCGCCATTGATGAAAATACATGGGTCTCTCACTTTGAAGAGATTTTTAAAAACACCTCACCAACAGAACCCATGCCCTCAAAGCCACACTACCCCATTTTGGTTCCCTTCGACATTCCAGACCTCATAGGCGCACTCCAGAGCAGTAAATCAGGCAAGGCTCCAGGGCCAGATGGGGTCCCAGTGGACTTCTTCAAAAACAACTTAGACCTCTGGGCACCCATCCTAACTAGAGTCTGCACAGCGGCAGCGAATGAGGGAATTCTTACCTCCTGGACCAAATCAATAATGGTCCCCATCTTCAAAAAGGGGGACCGTCAAGACGCAAAATGCTACCGGCCCATATCACTGCTGGACTCGCTCGGGAAAGTAGTGGGGAGAGTAATCCTAGAGCGTTTCCAGCAGTGGAGTGAGGACCGGGGCATAATTTCCGACATCCAATTTGGCTTCCGCAAGGGCTTTGGTACATTAGAGCAGGCCCTTAATCTCTATTTAATAATGGGCAAATACACCCAGGCCACTCCTTCCAAGATATACATGGTCTTTGTCGACCTATCCGCAGCTTTTGACTGCGTTTCGCACGCAAAGCTGTGGAAGGTCTTAGCTCAGATGGGAGTAGATCAACCCATTTTAGACTTCCTAAGAGAGCTCTACACCGGGGCAACAGCTAGAGTTCGCTTTGGGGTAAACGGAGAGCTGATGTCACCGTTTAGCGTAGGGCGTGGGGTCAGGCAGGGATGTGTCCTGGCCCCCTTCCTCTTCTCACTCTATACCAATGGTTTGGAGGAGGAGATGTTGAGGGGGGCTCAGGACCTCCCACGCATAAAAAGCCGTCTGATTCCTGCCCTGCTCTACGCGGATGACGCTGTCATCCTTGCGCGAACGCCCCGAGAACTTCAGAAAGCAGTAATTAAGTACACCTCATTCATGGGCAATCTCGACTTAAAGGTGAACGTAAAAAAAACGTTCGTAATGACAGTTGGTAGAGGTCAAAAAAGAACAAACCCCATTCTCCTCAACAACCAAAAGCTCGAAGCTACCCCTCAGTACCCCTATCTAGGGGTTATGATAGATGACCAACTTAGCTGGAAGCCAGCAGTGAACACTAGGACACACTTATTTAAGAGAGCAATCGCTGCCCTAACAACCTTTTCACAGAGATTAGGCAAAAGACCACCAGTAGAGCTCCTCAAGATCTATAACGCCAAATGCCAGGCAATCGCAACATATGGCGCGGGAGTCTGGGGTTACACAAATACTAGCCCCATCCAGAAAGCTGAAAACGCCTTTTTAAGATTTTTGCTAGCCACCCCTAAAGGCACCTCTACCTATGCAATCCATCTCGAACTAGCCATACCTTATATAGAGGACCTAATTAAAATTGAGCCGCTGATGCTGTGGCAACGCATCTGGAAGTCAGACAAAAACGCCCTGACACAAGCCATCATCTCAGACACAATGAACTTGGATCACTCCACAAAAATAAAATGGCTTTCTTATGTGAGAAACTTTTTTAACGATTTAGGCGTTGAGAACTACTATTTGGACCCGGTGTCAGTAACAGACATCTCGAAAAAAGATCTTAAACACCTGGAAACTTTAAGACTTGCATCCATTTCCTCAAAAACGGCAGTCATCCATGCAAATATGATCCAAATAGCCCCTGACATCCACCCATACCTGGCACTTCAAATAACAACCTACGAGAGAATGCTAATCACAAGATTCAGGCTCAATACCTTCTTCAGAATGGTTACCTTCCCAACACAAAATTGTTGGAGTGACATTCTTTCCCCTTGCCCATGTGACGGTCTGTCAACGCAGTCTAACTTGCATGTGATTCTGCTCTGTAAATACCATCAAGCCCACAGAAAGACCTGGCTTTTACCGATATTAAGAACGTGGGGGCTAAGACAATGTAGACCCGCCCTCTTAAGACTGCAAATGTTGGAAACGGAAAATGTCTGTTACTTTGTGAGTAGTTTTCTAAAATGTATTCTGAGACATAGAAAGAACCTTTAAAACCTTTGTAAATTTTAACTTTGAGCGGCCCCTCGCATCCTCTGATTAATTTTTATATTGTGGAATGAATTTTATATGAAATTTTATGTAACACATGTATTTTTGCATTGTATGATTCTCTGCTCTTTTATGGTTTTTTCCACTGTGAAACAAGCCGAATAAAGAAATTTATATATATACTCTTGAGGATTTGGCTAGTTTTAGGCCCGTAGCTCATTGGTGAAGGGTTTGGACTACCCTAGAGTTGGTTTATTATGCTGATGCTCTGAAAGATGTAAAACGGGCCGATACATCGAGTAGGATTCTCTGGCTACAAAAAATAAAGTCTACTTTGGTGGAAATGGGATATAGACATCTGTGGGAGAAACCACAAAGCAATTCATTTCCATCCAAAAACGTTTTCAAAGAAGCGTACTTGGCCATGGTGAAATCGAAGTCCATGTTACGTTCCATCAACACTTCCCTCTCTGGGGTTTTTATGGAACACAAACAAGACTCCAGGTTTGAATCTTATTGGGATCTAATACTAAAGCTTCTCAATAGAAAACTGTGCCATCAACTAAGAGGTGGTACACTCCCGACAAAATCCTTTATGCAAAACTGGCAAAGCCCACCTACCACTGGATGTGAATCCTGCAATATGCAGGATGAGACAGTTCTTCACATCCTGTTTGTGTGTCCGGCTTACAAGCGCCCTAGGAATAAATGGCTTAGGCCAATTTGTGCCAACATGGGCACAAGATTAAGCACTGATGCATATTGCATACTGAAAACTAACACACACAAACAAATTGTAGTGGGTATAGCCAAATTCCTGAGCTGGACATGGGGAATTTGAGCACAGTGTTTGAAGTAGCAAGGAACAATGAGGGACCTGAATGTGCTGGATGATTGGTTAAGCATATTGTATTGCTAGTTTACCGGTTTCACAATTTTGTATTATATGTAATCAGCCATCACAGCGATCTGCACATGGCTAAGAAGTGCTTTTTACCTAGGAATCTATGAGATTGCTTGACTCAGATATGTGGATTTGTTGCTGCCATAGAATAGTTTTAATGTTCTTAGCAAAACAACTTATAGCCATATTTTTAAGGTATTTATACAACTTTCTAAGACTTTTAGCCTTTATATAATGGATGTATATTTGTATGATTTTTTTTAAATGCTGTACTGTAACTACGTGTGTCTTTTATGATTTTAAGAATCGAAATAAAGACTCAATTAAATTGAATTGATCGAAAAGTCAAGTTTGGTCTCTTCAGAATTGTAATTTAAAATCCTCTTTAAGGGTGAAGTCAGATTTTAGGTGACAATGTTGAAAATACTACATTTGAGGCCTACAGCCTGAGGCCTGGGTCACATGACTGTGATTAAGACTGGGGGTTGGCCTTTGTTTATTCCTCTCATACAGTTAGACAAGGATGAGGTAGGTGTTTGCTCTATGTGTAATCCTGCCAGGATGGGAAGGGCAGAGCTGTTCCCTGTACCATCCACACTTCAAAGGAGCTGCCTCAGCTCCCTCACAAAGAACTTCACACCAGTCCTTTGTCACCCTTCACCTCTTTTAATGTGGTCAAGGAGCAGGGAAATTCCTAAATCAACTGTGAGAGGAAGCCTCTAGAATTTTCTTCTACCTCAAAGCTGGCACCGGGTAAATCAATAGAACCCTCAGACCCCCTCCTCAACTCACTCCTGTACCTGCTGAGGACACCCAGTAGGTCTACCTTGTACTTCAGAGGATTTCTCTACTACTTGAAGGCTGCTTTGTTCTTAATAGTGCAGCTCTGCTGCCAAGGGACTACCCTGCTGCTTGAAGCCTGCTTTGAACCCTCATAGGGCTGACCGGCTTCTTCAGGACTGCCATGGTGCTTAACTTGAACCCAGAACCTGGACCCTGCCTGATGTGAGTCTTCTGTGTAGAAACAATATGCACTTCCCCAAGTGGTGTAATGCTTCATCATTGGGCAGCTCCTTGTTGGGCCAGTGCTGCAATGCCCAACGGGCTCCATGGGGGTCCTCTTTACTGGAGATCTTTTGTTTTTGCCAACATAAAGAGTGAGGTTTGGTGTGTGTTTGGTGCGTTTGGAGTTCTTTTGTTTTTGACAACATGAAGAGTGAGGTTTGGTGTGTGTTTCGTGTGTGAGAAGAGATAGATTGGTCAAAATCTGAAATAACAATAACTAAGAGAACCCAAAGAACTCTTTATTAGCTGGGTTCTTTTGTGATCCAATCAGTCACAAAGTGATATTTAAAAGAAGTTCAACATGTTTCATCCCATGTTACTGTCAAAAAGATCATGGCATTTCATCAGGACAGGTATCCAAATCTACTGATGTTAGGGTCGGAAACAAGTGCTTGTGATTAGTACCATACCCTTAATGACTCACACTGGTATACAGTACACTTTACCATCAGGAAAAACGACAAAGTCGGGGGGAATTGCCACAATCATTGCGGTAGAGTGGAACGCTCATTGGCATGCTAAATGGCCGGCGATAGGTGAGCGCATCTAGCAGTTGACCTACTCCTCACTCTGCCAAATGTGAGTTCTATGCACCAAGTGGTACTCACCCACTTCTGGACCCTTGGAAGTGGGGCTCAATTTACCCAAACACCCAAAACGTGGGACTTTTTGGTCAAAAGTGTTCTGTGAACTGACAGGCAACTGGGACCTATCTGATTGCCGATCTGCTCAAAGGGCATCTCCAATCGGCCTGATTTTGTGGTAGCTCCATCTATGTTCTTCTCCACAGCAGCAGATACTGTTCAGCAGCTCCTTGCAGAAGGCGGACCAACCTCGTGGACCCCTCCTTTGCTACAGCCTGCTGGAGATTTTGAACTTTCCAAAAAGTGACAAAGTCCCAACTTAAAAAATATTCACTGTGACTTTGTCCAGTGGCTACCTAACAACGATGCCCTACTGCTCCTCTGACTAGGCCCACAGCCTTGACCCATTGAAGCCTGAAGGTAAGCCGAGATCAGGTTCAATTCACCTCATGTATCTGAACTGTGCTCCATTGTAGTCGGCCAAAACTTTTGCCTTTGTCCCGGTCTCATACGTCTAGATGATCTCAGTTTTTGTTTTGATCTTTTAGGCATTATTTTTTACTAAAACTTTAAAAATTATAGCTTTGGTTCTACTGATTAGATTTTTGCCATTTAGGTATCAAATATATATATTTTTCGCTACTTATCCTAATTCGTGTGCTCCTTTTCTTGTGTCTTGTTTCCACTTTATTACTATTAGTGTGCTACTACACTCTTCAATCTATACGTCTCTCCACTGGCCAAACTGATAAAAACGTTAGGATTCATGCTGGTGTCGTATGAGGACGACACGCAAATCATAGTGTCTATTAACAGCTTGCCCGCCGACACCGTGTCCAGGTTCAAAGACTTTATAAATCATATTGGTAACGGGATGCAGACAAATTGTCTTAAGCTCAACGCCTCAAAAACAGAGGTCATGCTTTTTGGCAATACACCCATTGTGTGGTCAGACAGTTGGCGGCCAAGTCACATGGTCCCTCTCCCGGTGTCAGCGGAGAAGGTTAAAAACCTGGGAGTTCTGTTTGATACTAAGCTCTCCTTTGAGCCTCAGATTAACCATACAACTGCAACCTGCTTTTTCATCCTCAAAATCTTAAGGAAGATTTTCCTGCTTATCCCGTTTGAGCTCAGGAAAATGGTAGTCACAGCCTTGATTGGTTCCAGAATAGATTACTGTGATGCCCTACTGACCAGTGCAAGCAAACGTAGTCTACAAAAATTACAGACTACCCAAAACGCCGCCGCTAAATTTCGGCTTGGGCTTCCTCATCTTGCCACAGGCTCGAAGGCTTTCGCAAAACTACACTGGCTGTCTATTAACAAGCATATTCAGTTTAAAGCCTTGCTCATCACATTCAAGGCAATACACAGCAAAGGCCCACTACAACTATCACAACTCCTTAAACCCTACATCCGAGGAAGACCATTACGCTCTGCCATGAGTGGCAATCTCACCATCCCCAAGATCTCAAGAGTAAAACGGGGAAGCAAATGTTTTACCTACACTACCACTAAGCCCTGGAACTCCTTGCTTACTTCCCTGAAAAATGAACAGAACTTGCTACACTTTAGAAAGCATCTGAAAACATTGCTCTACCAGTAACCCTCTTCTGGGAACAACAGATGGGCCATGTCGTGCTTTAGAAATTCGTCATTTCATTTCATTTTACATAAATACTTTACACATTGCCTCTAAAGCCTGACCCCTTTCGTGCCAAGCTACCAGAGGGAAAAGCACAAGTTAATTTAGTGACTTTTGTGGTTCACCCTGACAGGGAGTGTGGGTGTTGCTTGAGAAGGGTTCAACCCCTCCCCCCCAATAAAAAAAAAATATTTCCTACAATATTAATCCTTGCAACTATCAGTCAGGTTAAAAAGAGCATACACTTCACTGGTAAGGTCTTTGGGCTTGTTCAAGTTGAGAACCACAATACACGAGGTAATACAGCTTTCGTTTTCACATATGTGAGTGGGGATGGATGGCAGATGCAGTCTTTAACTTTGGAAAGAGTTGCTTTCAGGTGCCAGGGCCTAGTTCACATATCTTACTAATTATTGATGTATTTTGTTGAGCCACTTACTGCAACTGAAACTGTCACACAAATATTATAGATTTTTACATATTTATTGGCAATGAGGCAATATTACTTTTGGCTGTCGATTGGAAAGGTGGGAGCAACAGCTGGAAAGATACATTTATAATTCATTTATGGGTCTAGACCAAAATTATGGGTTAGACAAATGTATCGTTTACCAGATATTTCAATACATTAGAGTAATTATGTATTTAGGGTCTGTACATTGAGTTTTAATTGTATACATTATTTAGGATTTGAAGGGACAATGGCCACTTATCTAACTCCTTTCCTGTGGGGCTAATTCCCCCGCTGTGCTGAGGGAGGGGGGGCGCGCACAGAACTGCGGTGCTCGTGATGAACTCAGCTTGTCACACAGCACAGTGGCGCTGTGCTCATGACAAGCTCAGCTCGCCATGACCACGCCCGTTTCTATAGAACGCTCAGCACAGCGTGGAAATTATCCCCGCGTGTGAGCGCCGCACGTGTCCTCATCATGAGCACAACGCAAACGTGACTCATGACGAGCTGAGCTCGTCATGAGCACGGATGAGGTTAACTTGGCTTTTTCCATTGAAAAACTCACCACAATTTTAGCGTTGTAATGTAAACTTGTAATTTTAAAATCATGTGCCACAAATTTAAGTCATCTTGCCTAAGATTTTCTCTTAATTAATTTAAATACACCTTCCAACGGAATTTAAAACATTCACATTGAAATATTGCTAAACCAGTGCGGTATTCGTGGTACTAAGTACTGGGACTGTATAGCTCACTTGGATCACATTGGATAAAGGATAAGTTATGTTTGGGTGCATCCTTTCTTGGTGTGCATATGCTCTTATCCCGCTGGTCCAACCTGCACGTAGTTTCACCAGGCTGCTGGTATGGTTGACTGATTCATAAATAGTTAATTCATTGCTGCAAATTGTATGGGTTTGTCTGAGAAGCTATAAAGGGTTACCGGTGGTGACACTTTAAAAGTGACAGGGAAGCAGATAGAAATCTCAGTCCTAAAGCATGATTTTTTTCCAAAACTGGGTGCGGAAGAAGTGAAGGTACAGGAATGTGATGTTACAGGAAGTGATGTACTGACTGGAGACAAATTAACATTAAGAATGCAAGGAAGCTATACAAAACTTATCAACAACATGGATGACCCGCTGGTAATTCTTAGGGCACAATGGGGCTCCGAGGGCTTGGAATTTAGACGATGAGGACTGGAGGGAGGCAGTCTCCTCTTTGAAGGTTGTGGCTGTTCAGATGAGACTCCGACTGGTCCAGTTAAAGATCCTACATAGGTCGTATGTCACGGCCCCCAGTTGGTCCACATGGGTCGGGTAGAGGGGAGGGAGTGTCGGAGGGGATGTGGGGAGAATGGAACTTTCATGCATATTCTGTGGCACTGTGCAGCGATACAGGACTATTGGAGTAAAATTCATGGAAAGATGCGAGAGGTGCTGGAGGTGGAGATGACAATGGAGGCTCGAAGGTGTGTTTTAAATTTCTAGGAACCCACGGATCTTAGTGTGAATGAGAGTAAGTGGGCGACCCTGGCGTGTATGATTGCCAAGCGTAACATTGCTCAGCTGTGGGGTGCTAGCCAACTGCCCTGGTTCGAGAAGTGGGAGGAGGACCTGGATTGTTGTATGTACAGGGAGAGGTCGGTCTACGTGGCCAGGGGCTGTCCCAACAAGTGGGGGACGGTCTGGGGGGCATGGAGTAGGTAGCGTGGTGACATTTGTTTTCCTCCAATTGCTCAGGAGGAAGCAGTAGCACATGGATCCCTGTGAATCCCAACTGTTATTCTGTATGTATTATCCTGTGGTACGGAAAAGTATGTAAGAGAAATGTGAAACGATGTATGTCACCTGATGTTTTTCTTTTGTGATTTTATTAATAAAAAGATGTTTAAAAAGAAAATGCAAGGAAGCCATGGAACGGATGAGTGTGAGTAAAGGACTAGCACATTACTTCCATGCTCGCATAGCACAAAGACCCAGTTTTGAACAGAATAATTAAACAACAAGGGGTGGTGATGGACAGAGTTTCTGAATTAAGCAGAATACTCTCACCCAGTCAAGAGATATGGGCTAGATCCAACACCGTTTTTTAGCTCACTGCACCATCCCAGCTTAGAACCTGGCTGTATGCAAATTAGTCTGTTCCTGTCCCAGTGCATGATGGGAACAGGGCAAACCAAACTACAAAGCCAATTCTTTCACTGGGAAGGAAACAAGCTTCCGGGGACCGGTTTCTGGCATTACAGCCGTCTTCGGCCCGGCTTGCTTGAATCCTGATGGTGCAATGAGCAAGGGACTCACATCTGAGTATACCCTTCCACGCTTATGGTGGACAAAATAATTAAACAACAAGGGGTGGTGATGGACAGAGTTTCTGAATTAAGCAGAATACTCTCACCCAGTCAAGAGATCAGGGCTAGATCCAGCACCGTTTTTTAGCTCACTGCACCATCCCAGCTTAGAACCTGGCTGTATGCAAATTAGTCTGTTCCTGTCCCAGGGCATGATGGGAACAGGGCAAACCAAACTACAAAGCCAATTCTTTCACTGGGAAGGAAACAAGCTTCCGGGGACCTGAATCGTTTTTGGCCACTATAGGTGTGGCAGGGTATACTCAGACATGAGTCCCTTTCTCACTGCACCATCAGGATTCAAGCAAGCCGGGCCGAAGACGGCTGAAATGCCAGAAACCGGTCCCCTGTAGCTTGTCTCCTTTCTGGTGAAGAATTGGCTTGGTAGTTTAGTCTGCCCTGTTCCCATGATGCACTGGGCCAGGGACAGACTGATTTGCATATAGCCAGGTTCTGAGCTGAGATGGTGCAGTGAGATAAATAACGGTGATGGATCAAGCCCTGATCTTTGGACTGGGTAAGAGTGGCCTGCTTAATTCAGACACTCTGTTCATCACCATCCCCTTTTCTGAATCGTTTTTGGCCACTATAGGTGTGGCAGGGTATACTCAGACATGAGTCCCTTTCTCACTGCACCATCAGGATTCAAGCAAGCCGGGCCGAAGACAGCTGAAATGCCAGAAACCGGTCCCCGGTAGCTTGTCTCCTTTCTGGTGAAGAATTGGCTTGGTAGTTTAGTCTGCCCTGTTCCCATGATGCACTGGGCCAGGGACAGACTGATTTGCATATAGCCAAGTTCTGAGCTGGGATGGTGCAGTGAGATAAATAACGGTGATGGATCAAGCCCTGATCTTTGGACTGGGTAAGAGTGGTCTGCTTAATTCAGACACTCTGTTCATCACCACCCCCTTTTCTGAATCAGTTTTGAACAGGTCAATCATATTGATAGATCATGTGGCTGAGGCAGTGGCCACCTGCCCCCCAAAAACAATCATTTGGAGGGTGCGTGGCTCGCAAACAGCTGAGCAATAAACAAATGATATAGTAGATCCATGTAAACCCCTGAGTAAGTCGACTGCCCCATTTTCCTTTTTGAGGGGATGAGGAGACCAGTGCCCATTGTGAAATTAACAGGAAGAGAGACTACATGGGAAGAGGTAAAAACGTCCACATGACCACCATACTTCCTTTCAGCAGGATAAAGCACATGGCTAATTGTTGAATCTTTAAGTACACCAATGGATATTGGGTGGGTTCCACAGATGCAGCAGCCCCCAGGAGAGGCCACAGATCCGCCTCCTCCTCTAGCAACTTCAAATGATGGACTGTGCTGGGGAAAATGGTTTAGAGCCCAGTTTCCATGGCAGGTGATAGAACAGGAGGTGAAACCTGTTTCGTCCTCCCGAGCCCGGGAGCATGTAAAATGAACAAGCCAAACATCAAGCTTATAATAGATGTCTTTACCAATCAGCATACGTCATTCAACTGAATTTCTCTGCATCTCATAACCGTTAGTAATGCAGCACACATAACAATTGCAAAACGTCATTTAAAAAAAATTATTGTTTATGTGCAGGGAGGGATACCTTCCTGCACATCAACAATCAATGGTGTCTTGCTGTTGCCATGTTGGCTGTACAAAGCAGCACACATGGAAACAGCAAAACAAGGAAAAATTAAACGTTTCTCCTCATTTCACCAGGGTAAGACTGGGTTTTCCCTGGTCCTAAGTTTTGCGCTGCCCCATATTTATGCCACTCTTGGGTCAGCATCAAAATCAAGGGGTGTTGCGGTGGAACACCCATTGCCCTCCTCTTTCACGCTAAGTATAGTGTGAAATGGTGCCCTATTTACACAGCAGTGTTAAGCCATGTCGAGTGGCTTAATGTTGCCTTGTAAATAAGACGAAGCCCTTATCGCCACCATAACGTCCGAAAAAGTGATGCTGTGGTGACGTTGGGGGCATGTAAATATGCCCTGTAGTGTTAGGTTTTCAGGTCAGTAAACAGTTTTGGTAACTTAGTTTTGGGGGTATAGAAGAAAGGTTCCCCAAGGTTCGGGTTAGCACTCAAGGTGCACCAGCAGCTGCGCAGGGGCGGATGGGTGCAGAGTGTAGGGCGTCAATGTTTCCACTAATTTCAGTCAAAGCCCGGTCGGAGCAGGTCGTCCAATGCTGGATCTCAGGTCAGGATCTCTGGGGGTTCCTTGCTGGGACTGCAGGACTCGCTGGTTTCAGCTTGTAAAGGTTCTGAAGCAGGAGACAGGCTGGTAGGGCTGGCCCAAAGCAATTGTTGCTGTTATGTTCTCTGCAGCAGGGCTCTTGAGTACTTTTTCATCTTGTTGAGTCAAATCTGAATTCTTGATTCATGACTGCCCCTAAATACTGTATTTAGGGGCGTTTTATGGGTTTGGAGGTAGTAGCCAATGGGCTACTGTCCTAAGGAATACAACAAACTTAAGGTGCTCTCCTCACGTGGGGGAGTAGGCACCAATGCTAACCCTGATCGGAGGGTGCCGGCCATCTGCAAGATGGCAGTCACTGACGAGTGGGCTTCACCTCACCTCCTCCACTGAGGGGTGGGGTTGGCAGAGGTGCACACACCTTCTGGGCTGTCCTGAATTTCCCCACCTGTCTTCCACCAAGAAGGGGGTGAGACAGGAAGAGGGCCTGCTCCAGATATCAGGAGATGCCGCAAATCACATTGCAACAGCGGCAAGGCCTTTGAAGCTCCCCTGCCAGAGATGGCTCTTCCTGACCTGGGGGAGGTGTTAACACCTCTGCCAAGGAAAACCTTTGTTTTTGGGCCCAAGGAGCAAAGCCTCCCACCCCAGGGGTCCAGAAACGTGTCTCTTGGTAGCAGGCTGGTGGTCACCAGTAAAAAAACCCATCAGTGGTTTGTTTGGTTCAGGGGTCCCCTCTAGAAGGGACCCCTGAGTGCAGGAAATAAATAATCTGACACTGGAATCAGTGCAGGTTTATTATGTTGAGATGTTTGATACCAAGCCTTACAGGATTCAGTAAAGCCATTAAGGTGCTGGTGAAGTTGTATTGACGAGTTTCCAGACCATATACTCAGGATGGCTTTACGGGGCACTTGTAATATCTAAGAATTGCCATAGATAATATAGTGACCTGCCTGCTCATGCAGATAGGTCCCCACATGAGGTATTCAGCACCCTGCCTAAAGGGTACCTTACCTAGCCATCATGCAGTGCTGGGCAGGCATGGTACACAAGGATGTGTGCCATGTCAACTCTTATCCTTTAGCTGCACCAAAACACCAGGCTGGAATGGCAGTGGTGAATGTTTGTAGTGAGAGGACTCTGAGGGTAGCATAATACATGCTGCAGCCCTCTAAGGCCTTTCCCTGGCTATCATGCGTTGGTACCATAGGTACCCTTTATAAGGCCCTTACAGGTAGGCCAGAGTTGTGCCAATTGCGGAAACAATACTGAAGTTTATGGAAATAACACAGGCCCCCGGAAACCTGATTGGCAGGGACCCAGGGCACACTCAGGCAAATTGCATCAGGTATCTGGAAAAAAGTCAGAGGGGAACACTGCAGAAAGGACACTTTCCTACAGATACATAATTCTTTCATTGAGTCCGTACAAAAATGCGGGGTCCTAGCACTCATGATCTTAAGACACTGCATCTCCCCCTTTGGTAAATAAAAAGGTGGAAACAAAAGCAGCATTTTCTTTCCTTGATAAGTCATCTAGGCGTTCTCACTGTTCGGCCAGATCGTGTGATGTGAGGTAGTTGATTGTACCCTGAGTTGACATTTAGGGTTCAGGAGCTGATGTTTACTCTAGGCCATTAGGTGGGATAGCCCATCTGAGATTACAGGGCTGATGAATGTCAGATAGATGTCTGAAATGTAATGTTCTTTAGCTCACTCCGCCACCCCAGTTCAGACATGGCCATATGCAAGATTCAAGATAACCTGGCTGATGAGGATTATGAATCCGAAACCGGTCCCAGGATGCTTGTTTCCGGTCCAGGGAAGACATGGCTTGGCAGTTCGGGCTGTACTGTTCCCATGAGGCACAGGGTCAGACTGATTTGCATATGGCCATGTCTGAACTGGGGTGGCTGAGTGAGCTAAAGAATGGTGATGGATTAAACTCAGATCAGCTGACTTGAGTTGAGTGTTTGATTTGCTCAAACGCTCCGTCCATCATCCCCTTTTGTATCGCCTTCTTTAGTGACAGACATTTTATCCTGCATATGTGTGAACTTTTGAAATTCAGAATTGTCACTCAAAGGTTGAACACTTTGTCTCCACGACAGTGCTGAAATGATGTACTTAAGGGCAGCATATCTTTTTTGGCATTTGTAGCGTGCAATGATCTGTTCAATGGATAAGGCCTCTTGGGTGCCGGACCTTACAATGAAGTTGATGAGTTCTTCAGCTGTTTCCAATTTTGAGCCATGACAATGTAATGCTCCCCACGAAAAGTATTCTGCAGGTTTTTGGTTCTTCCCTGACTTATACACAATTGTATAGTCGTACTCTTGTAAACGCAACCTCCACCTCTCAATGTGAGGGGGCATCTTGGCTGTTGGGTTTCTGAATATGATGAGCAGTGCTTGTTGGTCTGTAACAATTATGAAATACTTTCCGTAAAGAAACACATGAAAGTGTTGGTAGGCCCACACCACCACCAGACTCTCCTTTTATGGTGAGAATAGGCACGTTCTGTGTAATACATACTTCAGTTGTCATATGCAACAATGTGATTCCGAGCATTTGGATGTTCATTATGCTGCGCAAGGATTACTCCCAGCCCCACCGTGCTCACATCAACAGTAATCTCAGTATGTAATTTAGGATCAAGGTAAGCTATCTCAGTTGCAGTTTCAATTACATGTTTCATCCTGTTGAAGCTATGGTCACATTCAGAGAATCATCACTTCTGGAAAATTCGGTTAGTCAGGTCTCTCAATGGGGTACTCACTGTAGCAAAAGCATGAATGTACCTTGAATAAGGGCTGGCCATACCCAAGAAAGATCATAGCATGGTGATATCTTGTGGGGGATTGGTGGCTGACAGTGCTTGTACTATATCTCGGTCAGGAGTCAATACCCTATCAGAGAATATATGCCCAAAGAACTTCAATCATTCAATCAGGGAATTGTAAGCGCACTACTCACCCATGAGGGTCTAAAGGCGCTGACGGGGGGTCCGCAGATTTGTTTAGCCGAAGAGCCAGATCTTGAGGGTCTTCCTAAAGGTGTTCATGGAGGGGGCACGTCTGATGTCTGCCGGTAGCTCGTTCCAGGTCTTGGCTGCAATGTGAGAGAAGGATCTTCTGCCTGCTCTGGCTCTGTGGATGCGCGTGGTTTCGGCCAGTGCGAGGTTGGATGATCGGTGGTTTCTTTTGGGTACGTGGAAGTTGATTCTGTCGTTGAGGTATTTGGGTCCATTGTTGTCAAGGCATTTGTAGGCTTGAGTGAGGATTTTGAAAGTAACTCTTTTGTCCACGGGATCCAATGGAGACTTCGTAGGTGTTGACTGATGTGTTAATGTCGGGGGATGTTGAGGATGAGTCTGGCGGCGGTGATCTGTATTGTCTGGAGATTGCAGAGTAGGGACTTGTTGATGCCAGCATAAAGTGCATTTCCATAGTCCAGTCTGCTGGTGATGAGTGTGTGGGTGACTGTCTTCCTTGACTCAGGGGGAATCCACTTGAAGGTCTTGCGGAGGATGCAGAGGGTGTTGAAGCACCTGGAGGTGACAGCATTGACCTGTCGGTTCACGTTGAGTGATGATTCGAGTACGATGTCGAGGTTCTTGGTGTGGTCTGAGGGGGTAGTTGGGCTTCCCCCTCAATTTTGTTTTGTGATATTCACACTTCTCTCCATTTAAAAAGAAACACTTGTTTGAGAGCTTTATTATGCTCCTTCTGTGTTGCCCCAAATACCAGTATGTCATCACTGTAATTGAAAGCATGCAAAACAGGTTGGATAATTCAATGTATAACATCTTGAACCATATCTGCATTTGATGACAATCAAATATGCAATGTTTTGTATCTGAACAAACCAATATGAATAAAAAGATTGTAATGTACCTTCAGTTTTCTTCCAATTCAAATTGATGGTATTCCTTGTTCAGGTCAAGGCGGAAGAAAACGTTGGCTCCGCTGCATGATCATTTCTGCAATGTGCGGACCAAAATGTCTTTCTCTCACAATTGC
This sequence comes from Lissotriton vulgaris, assembly GCF_964263255.1. NCBI lineage: Eukaryota > Metazoa > Chordata > Amphibia > Caudata > Salamandridae > Lissotriton > Lissotriton vulgaris. The sequence continues at coordinate 58,026 of NW_028247100.1, read as the reverse complement.
TTTGTTGGCCTGGTACATATCCATGCAAATGCACACTGCACCTCCACTGTCATTTTTGGGCACTACCACTATGAGCAACACCCACAGTGTGGAACCAGTAGACTGCTCAATGATTTTGTGCTTCAACAGCAATTCTAGTTCTTTTTCGACTGCTTATTGCTGGTGAAATGCTATTCTGCGGTGCTGTTGTGCACCAGGCTGGATATATTTGTTGATGAAAAGCTGTACCTTCATTGCCTTTAACTTTTTGTAGGCAATAAAATAACAGCGGGAACTGGCTCACAATTCCAGGTTAAATGTGTCGGTTTCAATTATTACATATTAGTTCCACGTCAGCAGCAGTTGTAAAACTAAGTGGACATGCACTGGATAAAGTACCTTGAATGATTTGATTCGCGGCTTGCACAGACGTCTTTTTATGTTGTAAGATCACTGTGAATGATCCTTGACTCTGCAACGATTTGGAAGCAGCCCATGTCTACACCTTCTTGTTTGATGTGTTGAATCCCAGTACGGATGACAAACTGTTCAACTGCTCGATTGGCATGATGTTGATCGATGCACCACTGTAAGTTGGAAAGATTATGAGGCAACTGTTGACCTTAAGTATAAGTTTGGGGCAGTGTCTCTTTGAATTCTTTTATTTCATTGACTCACTTGTTTCTCTTCATTTGTTTGTCTTCTTTGCAAGCAGCAAGACCAATGTGCATGTACATTTTTGGCAGATAGGATCAAACCACATTCACCCTCTTCACTGTTGCTTGATTGTGATGTCAAAGAGCATTTGTTGGATGAACTTGATGATGATCTACTTCATTTAGTTTCTACCTGTCGCAATTAAGGTTGCTTTTTGTCTTGCTAGGTCAAGTGAGAATGCTTCTGGAACTTTCTAGCACTGATTTTCTTGTCTCACTGGGGCACACTTAGTTTCTCTTTTGTTTTGCAAACTTTTATGAAGTGGGTCTTCTTTCTGGAACCTTTGCACAGCTGTCCGACGACTGGACATTTGCTTTCATGTTGACATAAAAATCCACATCGGAAACAGTTATGCTTTCTTTGAGGATGTCGACCTATGTTTATCTATTTTGTGCTTGTGATTGCTCTCCATGATTAGCAGTGATTCACTCTTTGCTTTTTCAGCGTCCATGTTGGCAGCTTGCTGATCTGTTATTTCCTTGGCTTTTGCAGTCATTAGTACTTTATCAAAACTGAGCTTCTTTCTCAACATGCATATTCTGATCAAGTTCAAAAGACAGGCATCAATGACTATGCAGTGCATTGCTCCTTCATCATTAAATTCACTAAATTTATAATGATTGATAAGCCCGCCAATCCTCTCAACAAACTCATCCATCGTTTCGCCAGCTTGTTGTCTCACTTGATTGCAAATATGCCTTTCACAGTAGAAGGTTGGCATCGGTTTGAACTTGCCTCCTAATGCTTCTTTGATTTGATGGTACATGATTGTCCTAGTGTGTGAGATTTTCTTTCATCACCAGCAGGATTCTTTAAATATTTAATGGTTTTCTCATGAGTTACTTCTTCCAGGGTATCTATGTAGCCATCGAAGGTCTTAATCCATGTGGTCTATCTGACACCAATATTCTGGTTTTTGGCAGTTTCGAATGTAGGCAGAAGTTTAAAACAATTAGGCAGCCCTTGATTCATGCCTCTTGCACCAGCTACTGGGAGCCTTCGCTTTCTTGAAGACTTTTTTGAATTGCGCTGAAGGGCACCTGCTGTCGAAAAACTCTGTCTTCAGTGGCTCCTCCAGGGGATCAACAGCCATGCAAGCACAACCCGAGTGTTTGCTCGTAAGTCACCTCGCTCACTTTTGAGGTCATCGGGTCGGTGAGGAAATGTTACTGCTCGTACCTGGCTGTTGCAGCCTGAGGTTCCGTGACAATTGTAAGTGATGCTTCTGACTCGTACGAATATGGTCGAGTCTGGTATCTATGAACCGCAAATGACGAGTTTAGTAAGTTTGCGCAGTTTCACTGTGCTAGCTTAAACCGTTCGTTTGTTATGTGGGTTTTTCATCTGTACCCACGGGTTCCATCTTAGATACGGCATCCATTTTGTCTCTTGCCCTCAAGTAGCCAGCGAACGGACGTTGCCCGCTTCGCGACCCTGGGACTCCCAAGATATTTGCGGAAGACACATGTTCTTTGTAAGTGTCTTTATGACGAGGGGGATGCTACTGTAAGGCAGATGGCGCCGCTTGAGGCTCATCCTGCCACACGGGCTTATTGTCTCAGCCGTGCATCTCATTAGGCACGTCCCTTTGATGCCTGCAGCTCGTGTTTCCCGTTACCACCCCTTCTACACCCTTTCCGATCTCCCCACTGTCTCCGTCTTCCTCTACACCTGTCCTTGTTCCTATTCTCGATCTGTTTTTACTGCTGATTGGAATTTGCTAATGGTGGGAAGATGGGTTTTTACAGTTGGGAACCACCAAATGTTTCCGCACTTATGTTCCGGACCTCATGTGTTTCAAAATGACCAAAGCGACCCCTCTGAGGGATAATTGTGGGAACCGGGTTGTAAACTTTTGTGTTCAATGTTATCCTATGGGTAAAAACTGTATAAAAGGAGCGATCCACAGAACCAATTTGAAGCAGTCTCCCCAAGTTGCACGTTGTGTACTTGTCGTGATCTCTGTGTTCCCTGCAGCAAATAAACCTTGAATCTTTGACGCCGAAGGAAGTGTCCCGTGTCTCTGTGACTTGTACGCCGGAGCAGGTTACCCACGAAGGTTTCAGGTGTTGTGCCCTGGCACCGCTGGGTCTTACAGAACCTAGTCCTTCAGTTGGCGCCCAACGTGGGGCTGCATCAGTGGTACCGGTCCAAGCCCGACGATCGTGAGGAACTTCGTGTGAAATCTCCGAGGGAAGGTGCACTCCGCTTCATCGATCCAGTTGTCGAAATAAGTGGCCCGAAGACTTTTCCCGCGAAGATTCCCGCCTCCGGACGGCTGCGACGGACTGCTGCCCTGACTGTAGACCTGTTTTGGCGCCTGGCGTAGACCTTGGTATAGCGAGACGATTGACGGGCCTTCCTGGTGACGCCATCGATTTTTGAGTTAAGTATTTGTGGGTCGCTCCCATAGCTCTTGGTTGTTGACACTTTAGCGAGTGTTTTTGTTGTACACGCTGTGTGAGTGTTTTTGTCGGTGACACTTTTTTCTAGCGTACTTTGTTGTGTTGTTTGACGACTGCAGCCGCCAAAAACCGAGGGTTTTGTTCGTTGCTGGGACTTGGTAAATCCCGTAACCCTTGAAGTTTGTGAAACTCGGCTAGTGTGCAAGATGCCTGGTCGCAGTACTCTGTTTAGTTGTTTCAGACCCTGTGGTGCGGATTCCCGACTGGAGGACTCGTGTCCGATACCTCCGGTTGGAACTCCTACTTATGATCTATATAGCAAACATGGGCTAGGCCCGATTACCTTTAACGATTATTGGATTAAATATACAAAGAAGGACGGCGACCTTCGTTGGCCACCTCACGGTAGCTTCGAGGCGTCAATCTTAGATAATCTAGAAATGAAATTGTTCGAAAGAAAATCAAGGCCGGCCATGTTTGATGCCTTTCGGTTGTGGCGCAAAGAAGCCCGACAGAAAGAAATCAGACAGAATAAACGTAATCAGCGAGATAATGTTGCTACCATAGTGAAGAAAGCTGAGCAGTTCCAGCGTGATAAGGAGGATAAGGATAAGGAAGTGTTTGAGAGACTACAGCGTATGACCATAGATAAATGTTATCCTGCCTTGCCTACGGAGTCGGATAAGAAGGAAGAGCCAGTTGAGGATCCTTTAATGTCCTATCTTATGAAGTCGCCACCACCGTACGTACAGGGTACCGCAGCTCCTGTGGCCCCAGCCGTACCTGTTCTCCCACCTATTCCTCCTCCACCTGTTCCTCAACCTGCACCCGTTCTTCCGACTGTTCCTGCTCCTTTGTCTGCTTCTATCCCTACTGCTCCTCCGCTTCCTCATACTCCTGCTCCCGCTGCTGCTCCTGTTTTGTTAACCCCTGCTGTCGCTACTGTTTCTACTCCTTCTCTTGTTAGCCCTGTGTCTTATTCTTCTCCCTCTACCCGTAGCCGCAATTCTCCTCTTGCGGCTAGCTTCTTTCATTCGCTCGGACCTGTTCATGGGTCCGCTGGTTCTGATGGTCCTCAGAGACGAAGTCAGCTTCCTGGAAACAGAGAACGCGTTGCGCTATATAATATGGCAATGGGTTGGATGGTAAATCCGCAGAGAAATCCGCCACGTGTTGTCCTCGAAACGTTTTGTCAATTCAATATACCAACCCAGAGATACGTGTTTGATGAAATGTGTAAGTTCCTTCATGATCAGATAGCGGCCGATGCGCCTGACGAGGTGCTGACCGCCCTGTCTGAGCTTCAGCTCCAGTTTTCACATGGACTGATAGTAGATACTAATGTTCGACGTGCTGTTGAGCGGTTGTTATCTCTTCGCCCCGCTCCGATACCTCATGCATTGTTTGTTGAGGATCTTGAACCGCAACCAGACGAATCTGGTCAATATCCTATGCGCGAAGTTCCGCCGGTTTGGATACCAGCTGATGCTAATGCTAATCCTCCGGTAGTGGCGCATTTCCAGAAAGTGTGGATACATCTCCCATGGAAACGTTCGGAAGTGCTACAGGTGAAGCAATCTTTGCCTGATCCACGCAAAAATCCTACTGGGTATTACAAGGAATTATCGCAGCTTGTAGATGCTACAGTAATGAATCTTGCCGATATTGACATGTTGTTCGGCAATGTCGTACCGCAACCGGTATGGGCTAAGATTCGTCAACAAGATCACGCAAATGAATTAGGTGGTGATTGGGCTGCCATTTTAGCGGCAGATGCTGGACAAGTGGCTGCTACTAAACCCGACCAGTTGATTGCTGCTCTTCCTCAGCGAATTATTACGTTAATGAAAACTCTTATGCCAGCTATGAAGGTAAACTGGGACAAATTATCAGCTTGTAAACAAAAGAAAGATGAGAGTGTTTCCGACTTCTTTACGAGGTTTGAGGAAGCATTCATTGACCATAGTGGACAGGATATGGGTACTGAGGGTGGACAGAGGTTGTTTGTGGATAAATTTGTGTCGAACTTATTGCCCGACTTGAGCAATAAATTGAAGAATTCGGAAAGTGCATGGGCCGTTTCCACCTCAGCTCAGATATTGGCTACGGCACAATATTATGAAAATAGAGAAAAAGAAGAGAATGACCGTGCTGACAAAAAGACGAAAGAGCTGAAAACTAAAGTGTTGTTGCAACAAGCGTATCCTCCGCGGCCAAATCAGAACAATTCACAACAGAATCGATCGCAGTCGCAATCGAATCGGTCGCAGCCGCGTAATGATTCCTCCTCCCAAAGATCATCGTTAGGGTACAATCAATGTGCATATTGTAGACAGGAGGGACATATTAAATTTAACTGCCCTGTTTTGAATGAACGTAATAGTGGTAACGCATCTAAAGGAGGTCGTGGTGGTTCGCAACAGGCGTCACGTGGTAGAGGTCGTGGTGCTCAGAACGATCGCTCAGACAACTCATCCAATTCTAATAATTGTTTCGATCAACGTGGATCATCGCAAGGACGATCTGCGCAGTACAATGTAGACGATTATTATGTCGATCAGGGAACTGACGACAGTAATTACTAGGACAGCCAAAGGCAAGGAGAGGGAGTGGTATCAGTTCCGGTTGATCAGAGAGGGCCTTACGTCGCAGTTGCTACATCGGGCGTCGTTGAGCCTTTTCTGTTGGACACTGGTGCAGCGAAAAGTTCTATCATGCGTTCGAAACTCCCTGGCGCACCTTTGTCCGGCTTAACAAATGTTTCCGTTGGATTCTCTGGCGCCCCCGTTAGCAATCCAGTTTCACGCCCTTTGCCCCTTCAAATTGGGCCACGTGAGCTAGAAGCTCCGTTGATTTTAACCACGGGTTGTGGCGAGAATCTCTTGGGCCTGGATTTACTTAAACGTTTGTACGCAACTTTGTATTGTTCTCCTGCGGGTGTAAAGCTTACGTTAGGAGAGAGGGTTGTCTCTCCTATGTACTTGTCTCTTGATGAGCTTCCACCGGAATTGAGTTCTCTTCCTGCGTCTTTGTGGGCGACGGGTCCAAATGACGTGGGCCTACTTGATATCTCCCCTTATGTTGTTCAGTTGAAAGCTAATGTGCGATTGCCACGTATTCCCCAGTATCGTATCTCCCTTGATGGTGAACGAGCACTGTTGGCGATCATCTATGATTTGATCGAGAAAGATGTTATTGAAGAGACTCGGGGAAACGTGTGCAACAGTCCTGTACTGCCTATTCTTAAACGCACAGATCCTACAAAACCGCCTGTTTATCGTTTTGTTATCGATTTACGGGAGGTGAATAAAATTGTGGTTCCTCAATTTCCTGTTGTGCCTGACATCACGGCGCTCCTGACTCTGATTCCAGCCACTGCATCATGGTTTTCGGTGATTGATTTGAAAAATGCGTTTTTCAGCATCCCGATTGCCGAAGAGAGCAGGGACCTTTTCGGTTTCTCTCTCGGTGGACGAAGCTTCCGGTTCAAACGCGCTCCTCAGGGCTACTGTGAAAGCCCATCGATTTACAGTCAAGCCTTGAAGGGTCAACTGGATGCGTTTCGGTTGCTGGTTGGTGCGGCCTTGATCCAATACGTCGATGACCTATTGGTGGCTGCCGATACTCAGGACATTTGTAAAATAGCTACGGTATCATTGCTGCAACATCTCTGTGAGCTCAATCATAAGGTGTCCCCTTCTAAACTCCAATATTGTTGCCAAGAAGTAACCTACCTAGGTCACTTATTGTCAAAGGAGGGAAGGAGGTTGACCCCAGAAAGAATTGCAGCGATTGCACGAATGGCTGTGCCAAAAACCCAAAGAGATGTGCGTGCCTTTCTAGGTATCACGTCGTACTGCAGGCAATGGATTCCTAACTTTTCATTGCTAGCGAAACCATTGGTGGCTCTCACGTGCAAGGATGTTTCGACTCCTTTACCATGGACGGAAGAATGTCAGAAAAGTTTTTCTGAACTGCGTGATTCATTGTGTTCGGCTCCTGTGTTGGGTACCCCTGACTACAGTAAGCCGTTTACGTTATATGTTCACGAGAGAGAAGGTTGTGCTTTGAGTGTCTTGACGCAACCTTTTGGTGGTAAGCAGCGTCCATGTGCATATTTTTCCTCGACCTTGGACCCAGTAGCTAGAGCATTGCCGAGTTGTTTGAGAGCAACTGCGGCAGCTGCGGTCTCCATCCGACAATCAGCAGGATTGGTCATGGATAATATGCTTACGGTGATGGTTCCGCATGCAGTCGATACTCTTTTAAATCGTACGAAAACTCAGCACTTGACGAGTGCGAGGTTGTCTGGGTACGAATTGACGCTCTTGGCAAGCCACATTCAGATCAAACGTTGTAATGTTCTGAATCCGGCAACTTTGTTACCAATTAGCGCAGAGTCAGACGAAGTAGCAGAACATGACTGCTACTTGAGGACTGAAGAAGAAACGAAAGGTCGAGTGGACCTTAAAAACACCCCATTAGAAGATCCGGATGGTACCTTGTATGTGGATGGGTCATGTTTTAAGTTGCCGAATGGTGATGTGACTACGGCTTACGCAGTTGTAACATTGAATACTGTTGTTGAGACTGCAAGATTGAATCAGAATTCTGCCCAAGCTGCGGAGCTGATTGCTCTTACTAGAGCATGCGTGTTAGCAAAAGGTAAACGTGTGAATGTGTACACCGACAGCCAATACGCTTTTGGTGTAGCGCATAGTTTTGGACGATTGTGGCGAGAGAGAGGTTTCTTGACGTCGCACGGTACGAAGATTCAGCATGGCCAGCTTGTGAATGATCTTTTGGATGCATTGACTTTGCCTACGCAAGTTGCGATTGTTAAATGTAGTGCGCATCGTAAAGTGACGGATGATGTTGGTCGTGGTAACGCGTTTGCAGACGAGATTGCTAAGGAGACTGCCCGGAACCTTAGCACTCGAATGTATGTGACGAGTTCGGTTAGGTGGCCCACGGAATCGAGTATGTGTGAAGACACCATCGAAAGTGTGAAAGAAATTCAGAATGAGGCCACCGAGACTGAAAAGGCGAGGTGGAAAGAAAGTACGGGAAAGTTGGATGCGAGTGGTTGTTGGATTGATTTGTCGGACCAGAAAAGATGGTTGTTGCCTGATGCGTATGTGCTGGCCGTTGTGACAATGGCACATGGGTTAGCGCATATTAGCGTGAAAGGCATTTGTAAATTATTGTCGCCTGTGTGGAAGAATGATGGAATTACGAAATGTGCTGAACGATTGGTGAAGAATTGTATGGTGTGTATGATGTACAATCCTGGCAAAGGAACCCCAACTCCTCCTGGCAGTTTTGCTCCCCCTTCGTATCCCTTTGAGGTGATTCAATTGGACTTCATCCATATGGAGCGATGCAATAACCTGAAATACGTTTTAGTTGTGGTTTGCGCATTCTCCCGATGGATTGAGGCCTATCCTCTCAAAGACAATACTGCTTTGTCTACTGCGAAAATCCTATTGAAGGAATATTTTCCTCGGTATGGAATGCCTAGAGTCGTGTGGTCAGATAACGGAAGTGAGTTTGTTGGAAGTGTGATGAAGAGTGTGTGTAAGGGCCTTGGAATAAATCAAAAATTCCACAGCGCCAATCATCCCCAGTCAGCTGGATTGGTTGAAGGGTACAACGGCACCCTTAAACTAAAGCTGGCAAAGATTCAGGCTACGACTGGTCTTTCGTGGCCTGACGCTTTGCCCTTAGCATTACTGTCAACTAGGGCGACTGTACACTCCCGAGTAGGGCTTAGTCCCTACGAAATAGTGTTCGGCCGTCCTGCGAATGTGTGGGGGGTTCCTAGGCCAGGAATGTTTTCTGATCTTGAGTATCCAATGTTGATTGACTATTTACATGACTTGACTGCTAAACTGAGGTTAATTCACCAACAGGTTTACGACGCATTGCCAACGCAGACGGAGGGTCCAGGCCACCAGCTTCAGCCCGGAGACTGGGTGGTAACACGCAACTTTTCACGCAAGAATAATCTGGACCCGAGGTTTACTGGACCCTACCAGGTGCTCCTGGCCACGAGGACTGCCGTTCGTCTTGAGGGGCGTAAAAATTGGGTGCATGCCACCCATACGAAGCGAGTCCCTATCCCTTTGCCGGCAGACCCGTGGGTAAGGAAAGGCATTGCGTCAACAGAAACTGAAATATTGCCGGCGTTTGTGCCTTTTAGCGACGCACAGCCTGTTGGAGAATCCTCAGCGCAGCAGAAAGACACTGTTGAACAATTGTCAGCAAAAGACTCGAGACCAGAACAATCAACTGATCAGCAGGACGCTGTCTCTTCAACGGATCCTTTGTTCAACGAGCAGACACGTCCCGGGAGACATCGATATTCTTTGCGATCTCGCACTAAGGACAAATAAAATATCTTGCTTTGATAAGTTTGATAACTGCATTATCCCCGTTTCCCGTGATCAGTTTTGAGCATTCGTATTATTGAAATTTTTGTATATATTGAGCTTCTTCCTTGTATCTTTTTATTTCCACAGCCGAGAGACTTTGTGCTTGTATATACATATTGTGTATTGAAGGCCGTAGGGCCGCGCGCGTACTTCCTTCTGGATAGTAGGTCTTGACGTTAGGTTAAAGGCCGTCGGTTCCTGGGAACTCCTGGGGATTGACTATTGCTACACAGAACGAAGTGCGTCAAGAAACGTTGCGGACGGTCGTAGGGAATGGCATTCTCGAAGCTGAATGATTTGGAGGAAGCTAAGGCGCACAGGTTTAAGCTGCAGCAACTCAGTCGTACCAAATGTTTTATATTCCAATTGTTTGTGTTATTTTTGACTGCTTCTGCATTATTGGCGGGTGGGGTGTACTATACGATGTCTTACTTCTTACCTGCTACACCTATCCCTACTCCTTACCCTAATCTTATCTCTACTGCTTCTCCCCATTCCTTTCATATGTTACCGGAGCACGAGCAGGCTAGACGTGTAGAATTCCGCAACAATTCCTTTATTCAGCTCCTCCATCAACATCAGTTAGTGGTTAACACTACTAATTGTTGGGTGTGTGGGTTGATGCCACATACTACGGATAAGGGAATTCCATATCTGGTGTTACCGTATAGTTCCCAAGGGTCAGCTCGAGCATTCCAAACAATGTTTCGAAGCGCACTGGGTTTCCACCCCATTCGAGAACCACGTTCCCCCTACTCTGGTCCTACCTCGTATCAGAAGCCTTTGTCGATAGCCATAGAGGATTTAGATAGCGATATCTATGATCCCTCGCTTATCCCTGAAGAAGAAGTACAAGCCTATAGGGTCCTAAGTAGAGGTGAATATAGTGTGTTCACTAGCGAAAAGCAGCTTAAAAGCTCGCCTCCAATATGGGTCGTTCCCCACACTGGTAATTTCTGTCTTATGGGTCGTGGCCGAAGATCGCAAGCCCGACTTGGAGCAAGTGCTTGCACTGAAAATTACATTCTGCCGATGTCCTCGTCCCCTGTGTTTCTGGCTGCCAAGGGTACATACTTTATCTGCTATGATCGTGCATATGCATGGTTGCCCGCTGACTTCATGGGCTCATGCTTCATTGCAAATCTGTTGCCTCCGACGTTCACTGTAGATGCCGATTATCACAGGACTAGAGTTGTGAGAGGCGTAATTAGCGAAGAGGATACTGCCGGTCAAGAGGCAGGAGACTTTTTCAAGGGTTTCCTCCCGTTTTGGGGACCTATGGTTAACAGTAGGAACCTGAGACAGTTGACTCGAGTGGTAGAATCAACAGCTAATATTACTGCCAGTGCCCTTGGTAATATCACCACTGAACTTCAGGCGGAGAGACTTATGACGTTGCAAAACCGTATGGTTTTAGATGTCATCTTAGCAGATCGAGGTGGGGTATGTAAGGTGATCCATTCGAGCTGCTGCGTTTTCATTCCAGATAATGCTCCAACTGTCTATCAAGCCATCTCGAGGTTGCATAAGATCTCCGAATCCATACACGTGGATGTAGGGGATTGGACGCTGCTAGGATGGTTTTGGGGCCTGATGTCGACTTGGGGTTGGAAAATTCTGATGATCATCGGAGTTGTGGTAGTGTTCCTGTTCACGTGTTGCCTTTGTGTGCAGTGTGGTCCTGCCTTATGTGGCCTCTGTGCTACAACGTGTATGAGACAACCATCTGTTACCAAGGGAACTCAGTTGGACAGACTTATGCTACAGCAACATCTCGATGGTCTGATGAATATCGAGTATGATTCCGACTAGTGCTTGCCTACATGAGGGCAAAAGGAGCGTCTGAGGTTCCGTGACAATTGTAAGTGATGCTTCTGACTCGTACGAATATGGTCGAGTCTGGTATCTATGAACCGCAAATGACGAGTTTAGTAAGTTTGCGCAGTTTCACTGTGCTAGCTTAAACCGTTCGTTTGTTATGTGGGTTTTTCATCTGTACCCACGGGTTCCATCTTAGATACGGCATCCATTTTGTCTCTTGCCCTCAAGTAGCCAGCGAACGGACGTTGCCCGCTTCGCGACCCTGGGACTCCCAAGATATTTGCGGAAGACACATGTTCTTTGTAAGTGTCTTTATGACGAGGGGGATGCTACTGTAAGGCAGATGGCGCCGCTTGAGGCTCATCCTGCCACACGGGCTTATTGTCTCAGCCGTGCATCTCATTAGGCACGTCCCTTTGATGCCTGCAGCTCGTGTTTCCCGTTACCACCCCTTCTACACCCTTTCCGATCTCCCCACTGTCTCCGTCTTCCTCTACACCTGTCCTTGTTCCTATTCTCGATCTGTTTTTACTGCTGATTGGAATTTGCTAATGGTGGGAAGATGGGTTTTTACAGTTGGGAACCACCAAATGTTTCCGCACTTATGTTCCGGACCTCATGTGTTTCAAAATGACCAAAGCGACCCCTCTGAGGGATAATTGTGGGAACCGGGTTGTAAACTTTTGTGTTCAATGTTATCCTATGGGTAAAAACTGTATAAAAGGAGCGATCCACAGAACCAATTTGAAGCAGTCTCCCCAAGTTGCACGTTGTGTACTTGTCGTGATCTCTGTGTTCCCTGCAGCAAATAAACCTTGAATCTTTGACGCCGAAGGAAGTGTCCCGTGTCTCTGTGACTTGTACGCCGGAGCAGGTTACCCACGAAGGTTTCAGGTGTTGTGCCCTGGCACCGCTGGGTCTTACAGAACCTAGTCCTTCAAGCCTTCTGGCATTATATCTGGTTGTTGCTGCCTTTTATATAGTATCTGGTTGTCACTCCCTTTAGTGCCATACCTGGTTGTCACTGTCTTTAACGTTTGCTTTGTATGAATGGTGGCTTGGTGTTATGGCACAGCACAGTCTATCTTGTCTTGGTGGGCTTTTCCAATGGTGCTTCACTGCTAGGCCTTCAACTTTTCTATGAGGCCTTGTATGGGCTATCCCTTGCAAACTTTCATGAAGAGTTCATGTGACTTTCACCTTTAAATATGATCTTGCAACACCTAATTGTCACCTAATTGTAATCTTGCTTCAGCCTGCAACAGCATACAGCATGGGGTAATGGGTCTGCCCACTTCAGTCTCTGGCTATGTTGTGCTGTGAGAGATGGTATTTTTGTATTCTGATCACATGTACAGATCTGCCTTAAAAAAGGGCACTTCAGTGCCTGGTTCGGCGGTACTATACTATACTTTGTCAATGATATTTTTCTCTTCATTCTTATTTTTTTGTAATATTACTCATTCTTCTGCTTTTAAACTATAAATTTCTGTTACAGTATATTAAATCCAACATCACCCTTTCTTGGTGTCATTAAGAAGAACATTTTCCTGTGATGTACATTAAACCTAACAATATTTTCTATACCTGTTTTAAGTGCACCTGCTTGGTACGAAGCATCCTTATGGCCATGGTCAATGCCATGAGGATGCCTATCGGGCATTGGTTGATGGGCCGATGCCTCAGGGCCACCTGGGGGCAAGTTTTTGGGGCCTCCGTAAGCCGGCCCAAGAGACTGACTTTCTTCCCCACTCTCCGCCAGGCCACTTTTATATTGCATACAACAACAGTGAAGTAGGAATGCAAACTTCTCACTTATTAAGTTTAAGTGGCATGTGCTACGTGTGGAAAAACTGCACTCACCTACAAATTGTGACATGCTTTATCATAGGGCTTGGTAACTGACACCCCTGCGAAGACCAAGACACTCCTGCGCAGACCAACGCCTGGGGTGGAGCACAGAGAAGGGGAAGACAATACATGCATGAAAATAATAATCATGTTTGCATTGTCTTCACCTTCCATTCACTTCACCCCAGGCGTTGATCTGCACAGGGATGTCAGATAGCAAGCTCTATGATGAAGCATGTCACAATTTGTGGGTGAGTGCAGTTTTTCCACATGTAGCACATGCCACTTAAACTTAATAAGTGAGAAGTTTGCATTCCTACCTCTCTTTATGTGTATACAGTTTATTTGTAGAGGTTGGGGTAGGAAGTTGTCCTGTTCCCCTTCTTTATGTGTGTTGCACTTTTATGTGGCACCAGTATCACAGAGCTCTACCCTGACATGCTGTAAACTGAGGCTGTGGTCCAGGTGGTGCATTAGCCTTTGGGGCATTCGAGTGCTCTGTCAGAAGCATTGTTATCCTCCACCGGGCCAGCACTTTTAGATGGTGGGGGTGCACCGAGGGTGTGTAGTATGCAGGGGCCGCGCAGGGGGGTAGGTTATTTTGGGCCATTCTAACTTAACACCCCCTCCCCCCAAAGCAGCAGCAATGTGCTTTTTAACACCTCCCTTGCCAGCCAAATGCCCTGTGACTATAATGTGCTGGGGAGGGGGTGAGCAAGATAAGTGGCCACCGAAGGAGCCAGGTGTTGTCACCTCAGCCCCAGTGTCTTTTAGGCCTTTTTTGGGGAGAGAGGGTTGCATATAATTGAATGTAGCGCTATGGTCAGAGCTGCAGAGGGTGAAACTAGGTTCAAGTCCCAGCATCAGCTCAACATCCAGTGATTCTGGGCATATTGCTTAATCTCCATTCAGAAAATGAAAATTAATGTTATCTTGTGTAATGTAACTGGAGCACATATCGCCAATGACTTTGCCCCGAGTTCACGTTATACAAAACTATAACAAAAAATACCCAGCCAGATTCCAGTGAATTTAACTAGATGGTGATTCACGAAAGGGATGATCAGAGAATGTGGGCCACTTTTTGGGGGAGTGCCCGGGTCTCATTGTGATCTTAATCCGACCTGGTTTATCGCGCTATTCAAATTGTAAGCAATGTGTATTTTTTTAAATAAAATGTAATGATGCTGCATCGCACCAACTTACCAAGACCAGACTTATTGACTTTACCAGCTCTTGTTTAAATACAGAATGTGTGTATTAGATATCTTCTCTAGTAATCAGTGCACGTTCCCAAGAAACAACGAATGCCAAATGGGAACACTACAAATGTAGCTTTGGAGCGCCATCTAGTGGATTCTAGACAGAAGGACGTCATTTTACCAAGACAAACGAAACGTTTCAAAGTTCAGGAAGGAAAATCATGCAGTTTTTTGTACACCAAGTCCTTGCAATTTTTTTTAATCTTTATACATATTTGTTAGCTTTCAGTAAAATGTAAGACCTTCTATCACATTTTTTTTTAAATAAAGAGTCACGGAACCTTAATGCTTACCAGGTTAAAATAAATAATGCAAGATCTAACAAATAATACAATAAATGGAATTTAGTCTGCAGCTCTTTCATTGGATATGTACAAAAACATGTATGTTAATGATATGTATGTATATAGTTTTTGCTGCCACAGTCTTCTAAATATTTGTTACTGTTGTAAAAATACCAGATATATTTTGTGACTAACTCAATGGAACTCACTTTATTCAACACGGAAGGATGAAAGGCTGAGTTGACTCAGCTCAGGTGTCTGTACAATCACACATGCAGAGTGTAAAGCACATTCACTTAATGATGACCAGAGCAGCAAAGTGGGACTTTGGTGATATTGTTTTTTTTCATGTCAGTCTTGTGGTCAGCAGACCGGCTTGGAACAAAGCTGAACAGCTCAGATAAAAGCTCCTGTTCAAGACAAGTGACAAATGGGGTGTTTTGTGAAAAACATGTTTCTTGCCTGCTTATTTTTCTGTCGTCTACACCATAACACTGTTTTTGCCTAAGCAGGCATAATAATTTAATTGCATATTAAGATAAAGCTAAATATATTCTCTGTGTAGAAGGTGCGTGACTGTCTCAGCTTAGTTACCCCTCTTTCTGACCACCTCTGTATTTTATTTTAACCGATTAATGGAAAAGAAGAGACCGATCCGATTGCTCTCACATGTAAACCATTTCCAATATTAAGCTTAATACAACATACGTCTTGTAATAATATGTAAACACTTAGGGCCTCATTTATGAAAAGTGACGCATCACTGCGTGAAAAAAGCGATGCGTCACTTTTCATTGCGCCCTTCTTGCGACACCAATGATGTGTCATATTTACAGTATGACGCATTATTGCGCAATGAGTTACATATACATCAGTATTTCTGACGTATCTGTATGGCGCAAAAGTGACGCATTGCTGGAGTGTGTCACAAAAGCGACGCAACTCCAGCAATGCGCCTTTAAACATGGGGCAAGCCCCATGTGAAAGGGCCTGCGTCAGTCTTACACCTGCTGTGAGGCAGGCGTAAGATATTGACGCATTTGCATCCTAGAAGTGGCGCAGTGAAATCTTATAGATTTCACTGCATCACTTCTACGACCCTTTCTTGCGTCAATATGCCCCCCTTGCATACATTATACCTGGCGCAGGTATAATGTGGCGCAGGGGTTTACAAAGTGACGCATCTACCTAGAGGCGTCACTTTGTAAATATGGCGCAACAAGGCGCATTGTTATGCCACTGGTGCATCACAAAAAGTGATGCACCGGCGGCGTAAAAGTGACGCACAGCCTCATAAATGAGGCCCTTAGTACTCTTTGGTTTACCTAGCTGAATAAGGATAACTGTATTGGGTAGGTCGCAGAACCAATAGGAAGGATATATTTTGCACATGCGTAAAGTGGAACAACTCCGCAAATCCCAGGGTGCGCAAATTGGATTTTGCTCTATTTTCAAACAAGAGTCTCATCAGGTTTGGCTATTTGGAGGAAATTTGCACCGGGAAAATAGCCGATGTCTAATGTGCAAAACCAGCCTAATTGGGAATTTGCACCTGAACTGACATTAGCACCAATTGCTTAATCAGGGGCTTAATCTGTGAGGCATGTTGGGATCGCAGGAGTTGCCTGTTAGCTCGTCCGAGAACAAATGTGTTTGCCATCAGAAAACTATAGTCAGATGTTGCTTCCATTAGAATTGCATTTGCGAATATATGAGGTTACCTTGTGGTGTCTTTACATAAGTGGGAGTGCTGCAGAGACGATCACAATATGTTCTACTTTGTGCCATGCAGTGAAATCTACGGAAGAGCTGGCTTTAACATTTATTTTGAAATTATGAAATCCTCCCATAATGGGTAATTCCCCTTCGGCCAACTGCATGAACTTGTGAACATAATCTTGTGCACACCTGCGGCTCACAAAACACTCTTTTGACCAAGAATCTACGTTGACCCTTCTGTTGTTGGTGGTTCAGAAGTGTGTCGCTGAGCATTCCACAGGTGCTGCTGTTTTGGAACAAACCTGGGGTCGTATTAAATAAGGTGCACCAAGGGCGCCACAGGCATTTTTGCCCACTTTCTGCACCCCTGGGGCACTTTGGTATTATAGAAGGGGACGCAGACGCTTCTGCGTCCCCTTCTGCGTCCCCTTCTGTAATACCAATAGCGCTTGCACACTTAAAGCATCAGCGCTACCTTCAAATGGTGTTCTGTCATTTGCGTAGGGGCGTGCCCTATGCAAATGAGGGAATTCCTTTGACTCTGTGCCTGCTCCATATTACAGGTGCGGGCGCAGAGACAAAGAAGCCCTCAGAAGGCGCATTGGCAGTGCGCCATTTAAAAGGTGGTGCATTGGCAGTGCGCCTCTTGACAGCAGCTCTCTGTAAAGGGTAAAGGGGGGTCCCATGGAGCGCCCCCGACATCCCCTTGTAGGCGGGTGCAGTCATTGACTGTACCCACCTGCAAGGGGATCTCTAATCCCATTTGAAAGTGCAGGCGGGAGCCGTCTGCACTGCGAAAACATGAAGCGACTGCTCCATGTTTTCAGATGAATGCGCTGTCCCCAGGGCATTGAAAGTTTGTGGCTGCCCCCATGGCAGCAAATTCACTATAATGGGGTGCATTGGCATTGTTTGCACCTGGTGACGTTTCAATGATGCGCCTGGGTGCAAACAATGCCAATATGTAATACCTGGCATCCTGGAAGCCCTACTGTGTAAAGAACGAGTGGTCCAGATAAAAGTATATATGAAGGAGTTTATTGGAGAGCAAGCAGGACAGTCCTTTCCAGTCAGGTAACAAGCTCCAACAGTAGTTTCTCTGACATTCTGGAGTGTGGGGATGTGGTGCATCATCTGGAACCATAGTAACAGAGGATGCACCACGAGCACAACGCCACATCTTCCTTCTTTATATTAACAGAACAAATGAACATTGGACGATATAATAATAAATGTGTGAGATAACCTTGCAAAGAGTAAACAGAATATTACACTACATACCAATAAATAAGTGGAATAACATTGCAAAGAAGTAAAACTAATAAGTAAACCGACATGACCCACACCCCCTCTTCCCAACCAAAACAAAAAAAACATAGCAAGGATTTGCAATGAGTTACATTACATAGCTTCTGAAACGGGTAGGAATTTTGATTTGTCTACCTGTGCGTGTGGTGTTCTGGATACAAGCAGAAGAGGGATGCGCCAAAGCAGGTAAATCAGGAGATGGAAGCTGAGGGGATGAGTGTGGAGAAGATGTTGACACATCACTAGTAGAAACTCTTAACAACATCACCCCCAGTGTTACCACCCTGCAAGATATCGTCCCACAACCATTCAAAAGAAGAATCAAGACCAGAGTTAGTCTTGGAACAAGAAAAATTGCCTTTACATTTTGCCAACCTGTTGTGATGCCAAACTTGGTTGTCACTCAACTTGGCAGATTTCGAGAACAATTCCATAACCTGCAAAGGATCAGAAAACTTACTTTGACCCTTCTTAACTTTAGTATCACGTTTAATTCTAACCCAATCACCAACATTGAGTTCAGCCTCTTTAGTGGAATTCTTCTTACCTCAATCGTTAATATGTGAATCTTGCATTTTCCTTAGCCTTGAACGAACTAAAGCAGGAGACCACTTCCCACATATTTTCCTAGAATTCCAAGTAACATTATCCTTGGTAAATGGTTCCCTACCCCTAAGGATTCTGAAGGGGCTGTAGTTGGTACTGGTGGGGGTGATCCTATAAGCCCAAATAGTTTCTAGTAACTCTATTTCCCAATCTTTGTCAGCACGAATGGAGGCTTGAATACTTCCCATAATTACCCTGTTGAACCTCTCAACAATGCCGTTGCCAGCAGGATGATATACAGGTGTCTTTTTAGGAGTTATGCCATTCCTATCTAAGAACTTTAAAAAAAAATCAGATCTAAATTGTGGACGTTATCAGTTAAAATGTTCCTCGGAACACCTTCCTGTAAAAATAACTTACGTAGGAAGGCTACAACAACTTTAGTGTCAAACTTATCAGATATCTCAATTTCGGGCCATTTTGAGTAATTATCAATTACAACCAGAATATGTTTAACGCTTCCTTCAAAATTTTCAATTGGACCCAACCAATCCATGCTTAAATCTTCCCATGGATACATCGGAATATGTCTAAATCCTAAGGTAGGTTTAAATACGCGTAAGGACTTATCAGCAATGGCACAAGTATCACAATTTTGAATAAATCTCTCAACCTCTTTATCCAAACCAGGCCACCAGTACGACAATTTTACTCTTGACTTCAATTTCATGATGCCAAGATGACCTTCATGATTTATGGATAAAATCTTATCTCTCAAGGAACAAGGAACCTCAACTCTCTCACCTCTACACAAGTGGTCAGCATCATCTATACAAAGCTCGTCCCTGACTTCCCAAAATGGTTTCAATTCCTCCCTCAAGTTTGACTTACGTGGCCATCCACTGACAACAAAGTTGCGAACAGAGTTCAAGATTTCATCGTTATCACAGCACTGTTCCCAGTCTTTTTTGGAAATAGCCATTAATCGCTGGTCAATCTCTTCATGGATAACAGCAACTTCACTAGACTCAAAAGAATCATAAGAATCATCACAGTCTGGTAAGGGAGAACGACTTAAATAATCAGCAACTATGTTCTTTTTGCCAGGAATATATTCAACATCATACACATATCCTAGTAACTTAAAACTCATTCGTGCAAGTCTCTGAGTGGCTTTCAACATACCTTCTGAGGTAAGGGTTTTTAATAGGGGCTTGTGATCGGTTCGTAATGTGAATCTAGTGCCCCAAATGAACTGTCTAAACTTCCCAATACCCCACACAACAGCTAGCATTTCTTTCTCAATGACTGAGAACTTCCCTTCAAGTGTGGTTATAGACCTGGATGCGAAAGCGATTGTGACTTCCAAACCATCCATGTTAGACTGTGAAAAGACAGCACCCAATCCTTTACCACTAGCGTCGGTAGTGATTATGTTGTGTAGAGTGTGATCAAATGCTTGGAGAGGAAATGCATTAACTATTTCTTTCCTTATATTGTGAAAGTCATTTTGTAGAATATCATTCCATACAAATTCCGATCTTACTTTAAGTAATTGCCTAAGATTAAAAGTTTTGTCAGCAAAATTCTTCACGAATTTTGAGTAAAACTCGACCATACCTAGGAATGACCTAAGATCATCTTTACAACAAGGAACAGGAGCATTTTCAATTGCCTCGACTAACTTCTTTTTGGAAAAAATGCCTTTTTCACCAACTTCATGTCCCAAGTAGGTCAAAGAGTTCATACCAAACTTGCATTTCTTAGGTTCGGCTGTTAGTCCATTACATTCAAGTGTTTTTAAAACAGAAAATAGACTTTTATCATGGTCGCATCTGGATTTGCCCATTACAAGTATGTCATCTTGGAAGTAGGTCACATATTCCATGCTCTTGAACAACTTGTGCATAATTCGTTGAAAAACGGCAGCTGCCGAAGCCCGACCAAACGGCATTCTTATAAATTGATAACATCCAAAGGGAGTTAAGAATGCCGTAAGTTTTTTGCTAGACTCATGCAAGGGAATTTGATGGTACGCAGATACCAAGTCTATACAAGAAAACCATTTGACACCGCAGCTTTGTGCTAAAAGTTCATCAATCCTGGGGAGAGGAAATTTATCGATTACAATATTTTTATTTAGGTCTCTTAAATCAATGCACAAGCGGAGATGGCCATCAGGGTTCCTCGCGACGACCAATGGAGCCAACCATTCAGAGCTTTCTATAGGCTCGATGACTCCCTTCTTTTGTAAGACATCTAAATCTTTCATGACATCACTCCTGATGCTTAAGGGAATATTCCTTGCCTTGTGACACACAGGTTTGGCACCTTCTTTCAAAATGATCTGATGAGTGAAGCCAATTAGTTCTCCAATTTCCCCTGAAAAAACCTTTGGAAATTGTAAAGATAGTTTGTCTAAGAATTCTTTGTTGTCTTCATTAAGAATTAAAACCTGAACATCATTTCTTGCATTTAGAATGATGCCTAATGCACCCTGATCAATCCAGCCCAGAATGGACGGACCAATTTCAGCAACATATAATTTGCCTAAACATTTCCGCCCTTGGAATTCAAAAATTTCTTCAACGAATCCCACCATTGGAATTTTTTCACCAGTAAAAGTAACTGGTTTGATGTCAGATGGAAGCAAATCCTTTTTTAAAACATGTGCAAATAATTTTTCCCAAATATCACGTTTAACAATCGTGTACGGGGAGCCAGAATCAGGTACAATGCTAATTAAAACACCTCCAATTAAGATGTTACAAGTAGGTTTTCTAGATTTACAATTTATGTTCAAAACAGTATTGTCATCCTCCCAAAAATCAAGAATACAAAAGATGCTATCATCACTAGATGCATCTTCGTTCCCTGTGTCTAGTTCATTAGAGTCATCAATACACTTCACTATTTTCTTGTCTTTACTAGACTCAAATTTACAAACTTTAGAGAAGTGTCCAATCTTGTTGCAGAAATTGCACTTTGATTTTAAGGCTGGGCACTTCGGATCATTCGCATAATGTCCGTTAAAACCACATCTGAAACAATTTGGAACACTTTCCTTCTTGTAAGAAGGACCTGGATTAGTAACTTTTTTATATGAACAGGAGGATTTATAATTGTTCTTTTTCTTGTAATTATTAGTTACTTTACTAACAGTTACACTATCATCTTTATCACTGTCCTTGAGGGCAACTTTAGCGCACCTTTTGGACATTTCGGCCTTTCTGACCATTGCGAAAATTTCATTAAGTGGAGAATCTCCACAAGTCCAGAGTTTTTCCTGGATAGAAGTGTTATTGGAATGCATGACCAATTGGTCTCTAACAAAACTATCATGGAGAGTACTAAATTCACAATTAATGGCCAGTTTCTTTAAGCAGGAAACATAATCTTCAACAGATTCCGACTTTCCTTGTTTCCTCTTAAA
Source organism: Lissotriton vulgaris (assembly GCF_964263255.1). Taxonomy (NCBI): domain Eukaryota; kingdom Metazoa; phylum Chordata; class Amphibia; order Caudata; family Salamandridae; genus Lissotriton; species Lissotriton vulgaris. Next base: position 36,267 of record NW_028247100.1, on the reverse strand, counting down.
AAATTCATACCTACTTATTCCTACACAAACTGGAGGATGGTGATGTACATCCAAATCCTCAAGTGCGTCTAGAAATACAGTATTGTCGTCAGCTCTAACCTTTTTTCCATTTGGTTAAAGATTCTATTACCTTCCGGCCCTAAACTATGCAAAAGCATTTTCTTTTTCCTCTTTTGAGAAAAAACATCATCCTGTTCTTCCTCAAGGGCTTCAATATAATTTAAAAAGTAAACTTTCCAATCCGACCATTTAATTGATGGTTCACCTGGTCGAGATAAAAATGGAATAGGAGTGTTCAACCCACCTTGAGATGCCATTGGATAAGTTAATAATGAAGGAAACTTAACAAAATAATTATTAATAATAGAACAGGAATACAGAAGGTATACAATTAAAATAGGAAATACATTTTTAAGGTGTGCATGTCACCGAAATCTTCAAAAAACATGCAGCAATGGTGTGCGTATCACCGTTGTAGTAATGTCTAGAAGAAATATCTCCTGTGTTCGATGAGGATTAAAGCAGAACTTTGAATGCATCAACGTTTGAATAATCTTACAAATTAAATCGTTCTTTGTATTGGATGAAAAAGTATACTAAAAGTACCTTGAATGTTTTTTTTTAAACAAAAAAAAAACGGAGCGAGAGGTTACAAATCTTCGTTTGTTTCAAACGCGGTGAATCCACAAATGAGAAAAAGTTTGACGTTTACACAAAATGGAGGCACGTTGCGTGACCCTGATCGCGTGATGGCGTTGAGGTCGTGTGAGCTTACGGCGTCAAGGTTCTGAAGGAGGCGTCACGACACTCGTAGGAGAAGAACGCCGAAGGAGTATCGCACAGAAAATGCCTCTCGCCACGAACGTTCCACTATTTCAAAAGATGCACAGGTACCGTTACTCCCAATAAGTTGAAAGGAAATGTTGTTCAAGATAACGATGTACTCTCGTAAAATTGAATAAAGTATAACAACAATTCCGATTAAAATGGTAACGTGCACTATTGGTCAGTGCTCGTGTAATGGGAGAGTTTAAATTAGTTTCAGTTCAGCTTAAGCTCTCAGCCGATATTAACAAAGTCAAATTGAAATGTTATATGGGTACTCCCGATGCACGATTGTTCAATAGGTATCCTGGACTCCAAATTTTGAAATTATCCAGTGTTTCAAATCAGGAAAGGAATAAGAGACGATGTTTTAAAAAAAAAAAAATCTTGCGTGAGTTCTCAATCTCCTGCTTGCAGGTTAAATAATCCCGTCTTCTGTCGCCATATTGTAAAGAACGAGTGGTCCAGATAAAAGTATATATGAAGGAGTTTATTGGAGAGCAAGCAGGACAGTCCTTTCCAGTCAGGTAACAAGCTCCAACAGTAGTTTCCCTGACATTCTGGAGTGTGGGGATGTGGTGCATCATCTGGAACCATAGTAACAGAGGATGCACCACGAGCACAACGCCACATACTGAGATTTGCTACTATTGCTGACCTTGCCTTTAACCCCTTCGATGCTGATGACAAGCTGAGCTCGTCATCACCCACGGGTGGCGTGTGCTGATGACGAGCTGAGCTCGTCATCTAACGCGGAAAAGTGAAAAAAGCCACGTAGCGCAAAAATCGCCGCAGCAGCGATGCGGTTAAGGAAGTACTGAGCCAGCCCATGGAGTCCATAGTTGCGGACACAGTGCCTTGGAACCCTATCTACCCTTATCAGAGAGTAGAGGAGAACTACCTAAGATCCCTACTGCTACTATCCGCAGGCAAGGTGGGTGAAGACACCACATGAGCACACTCCCTCAATGCACCACACTTTGTTATTATTTTTGTCTTCTTAACTGACCACCGAAGACCACCTTAATTACAAAAAAATAAAATTCCAGTGCCCCCAACAAGTCTCAATGCACATGCCCCCTTTTAACAAGAGGCAACCACAAATCTACAGTATGTTGCACCCCTTTTCACCTTGATACTTGATCCCTCATGACGTAAACAATGAGGAGCAATGCAGTTTAACACTATGGCTGCTAAGGCAATTCCCCTCCTGTGCTGGGAATTGCCATTTTGCTGGTGTCATGACGAGCTCAGCGCGTCATGAGCACAGCTCCAGGCTACCTCATGACGAGCTGAGCTCGTCATGAGCATGGAAGGGGTTAAATAAATGCCACACCAGACTATCTTTTACAGGGATTCCCGCTATACCTATTTCCTGCCAAACCATGCTTATAATTGTTGATTATCACTTTAATTTAACGTCACCAACTACACAGAAGATAGATTCTGTTTCTGGCTGAAGGATCATATGCATGCAGAATACACAATGAGCATTGAGAACGGCAAATTGTGACAATAGGCCAAACCGTGCCCTGATAAAATTTTGTGTCATAAAATGTTCTAAAGCATATGAAGTAAATTACACGTACTACTTAACATCTATCATTCATCTCACACAAAATTCTCTCATCAAATGCCTAGAAGACCACATTCGAAATAAGTAAAATTAAGATTGAAGTCATACTTTATGGTCATTTCAGATTAAGAAGTCGTTGGTATGCTGATGAATAAAAAAACTGGTTTGTACCAAGTTCTATAATACCTTGGGATTACCATTGGTTATCAAGGAAGAAGGAAAGAGAAGCCAGGGATAAAGTGTTAGTCATAGTGGGCAATGCTCTTTCAAATGTGTATAGTTTTGATGGCTTCCATTAGATTGTGTATTCATATAAATAGGACTAGCATCTATTCCTTGAGGAGATATTTTAATCACAAATGAGGTCAATGTTCCTTTCGTCATGTTACAACTTAGTGCATTATGGCCTATAGGATTTGCAATATGGCAGATGGCACGTTTTGCAGGGTATTCTCTCCACCAATCTCAAAATAATGTCCAATGTTCCCTTAGGATTAGTCAATTAAGCAAATTAACATCTCAACAAAGAAAACATTTCCCAGTCACGATTGTTGTAATTTAAAAATGGTCTGTAAGATTTAAAATTTCAATGATGGTAAATTGAATAAATTAGCTAAAGACATAGAATCGTATCTGAGAATTTACAGTGTTAGACCTGGCATCCTTGGCATGGTTTTTCCCAGTTTGTTGCCTCGCCTCCTGTATTTTTGCTGTGTGCTGAATTTTGTTTTTGTTTGTCTAGATGATTTGGGCACTTTGCCACTGCTGATCAGTGCCAAAGTGCAAGTGCTCCCTCTGTAAATTTTGAATATGGATTGGTGTTTCCATGATTGGCTTGTTTGACTTACTACTAAGTCCCTAGTGCTGTGCATTGTGTGTGCCTAGGGTCTGTAAGTCAACTGCTGCTAGTGGGCTTACAGCACTGATTGTGGCACCCACATAAGCAGCCTTTCAAAGGAATCTGGGACCTACCACTGCAGTGTCTGTGTGCAGTCTCTACTGCCATGTCAACCTGGCAAGTGCACCTACTTGCCAGGTCCTGAACTTCCCTTTTGTTCCATGTGAGTCACCACTAAGGTAGGCCCAAGGTACCCCTATGGACAGAGTGTAGTGTATGTGAAAGTTAGGACATGCACTGATGTGTATGACATGTTCTGAAATACAATGTATTTCGTTTTTCACTATTGAAAGGCTATCTGTCCAACAAGATAGAATGGGAGTTTATTTATAACATCGTATAAGTATAAATTCCCATTAGGACAAGCTAGAAAGATGGAGTTTAGTGTGCCTGAACTCAGAATATAAAATGTGTCTTTTAGTAAGGATAATTTTTATATTGTGTGATTGAAAATACCACTTTTAGAAAGTGGGTATTCTCTTGCTTAGCCATCCTGTGTGCCCATGCTGGTTTGTGGATTGACTTCCTGGCTTGGGAGTGACAGGAGCTAGAGACGTGCATTCACTTTAGACAGCCACTGGGGGGTTGAGGTATGTCCTGCCTTTTCCTGGATGAGGAAGGGTTGGATTGAAAAGACCTGGGCTTCATTAGAGTAGGGGGAGGAGATTTCCTTTCACCTGAATGGGCCTGGTCTTGCTATACATAATTCTGCCTCTACCACCTGCCTGGAATCTGTACCAGAGAGGACTGGACTGGTTTTGGCTGAACACAGAGCCTCTCTGCTACCAGAGAACAAAGGAAAATGCTGTATAAATATTTGGGTCCAGACCCCAGAACTTGAGAATGCTTCTGACTCAAGAGGAACCTCTGCCAAGGAGAAAAGTTGGGAATGTTAAAAGAGAGGTACAGCCCCTTTGTTTTGTGGTGTCTGGGGTTGGCCTGCAGTGGCTGTTTCTGCCAAGGAGAGGACACAAACTTTGCTGTGGGCTGTGTATCATGCTTGAAGAAAATCCCTAAGGGCTTGAAGTAGATCTTTTCCCCTGTTCTGAAGTCTCAGGGACACAGGGACACAAAGACTTTACCACCAGCTTTCCTGAACATCCTTGCTGGACGTTCTGAGCTGCCAAGAGGTGCCTGTTACTGTCTTGGGCCTCTGGAGGTTGCTCATGTTGTTGGGAGCTTGAAGAGAGACACAACTAAGGGAGGAGTGATGCTTCCACACCCCTTTCCGATGCATTGCCGTAGAGCGGGACGAATTTCTACGCATCACCATAGTGCCGCTGAAGAAACCGACGCAGAGCCTTCATGCTGCTGGATGAATTGCACAACCTGGCTGTCAGTTTCTGGGCCGATGTTAATTTATGCAGACTTGAGCTGAGACCAAACAGTTCTTAAGCTCTGAATGTCAATAATAACATTCTTTCGAACATTTGTAGAACATTTACAACAACATTTTCAATCATGTCTAAGTGAGCTACATTTCAATTCACAGGCCCTTGGATCAAAACATGTAAATAATTGAAGAATAACACACAAAAAAATTTAAACAAAGTATAAAACTTTAGCAACATAAATTACACCAGCTGAATATTCAAAACTGTTGATCATACAATGCAATTCCTAAAAAGCTCTATCACTTGGCCTATGTCAAGGAACTGCTACCACACTAGATAATTGTTTCTCTGTGGGGTAAATTAATTTAAGAAGCCCTCAGCAGAGCTCAGGAGTGTCTCTTTGTGTCTTTTGTGGCGTAAGATATAGAAAATGCCGACGCGTTTCCAATCCCAGTGTTCAATCATGGATTTTCATCAGGGCTAAAAGCATGGTGTAACCTAGAATTAAGATTAAATAAAAAGAAATTACCTACAATGAATTGTTGTGTGGCGTTTTAGGGTCCGATTGAATTTTCCCGATTCATGCCCTTATATAGGTACAATTCATGTTGCCCTTATATAGGCATAGACATCAAGCCCTTATTTAGGCAATGCCCATGCAACCCAAATACACGCATGGCTACTTCCATCCGTTCACCAAAAGTCACAATGATTTCTTGGAAAACCAGCTTAAGCCGTTAGGGACTTCCCCTTTTTGAATATTGATTTCTCCAAGAACTCAGTTAGTTTTACAATGAACATCTACTCCTTAGGGGTTCATTCATGATGTTCATATGTCCGACTTCACATCAAACATGGCATTCCTAAACACCTTCAAGATATAAATATAACTTCACTTTCTATAGCTAAGTACGGTGGTTCGGAGCAGTTAGACAACGTACTTGCCAGACGCAGCTCGCTACAGCAAGTGCGGAAGGAAGCTGACTCTCCAGTTGACGAACTGATCAAGAAGCTGCCCTCCTCTGCTGAGAAATCCAGCTCCAGTTTTTCTGACACCCCTTGCGGGGTGTTGCCAAATCGAGTCCTGAGAAAGAGATACCAGACCTGGCAAAAACTAAACTATGCGAAAGCCCATACTTACTTCTTCCCTCGTACTAGACCTATGTTAGGTACAGTGGGGTAGGCATATTTTAGAAGCACTAATTGAGTATTTTAGCCCGTGTATTTATGTGTGTATTTTTTTATGGCTTATAAACCATACAATGCTTTTACTGTATTAGTTTATAATACTATTCTCGCTGTGTAGTGTAGTTTCTATATTCCTAATAGGCTTTGCACATTGGAATAATATACCCTATAGATGTGACGTAGGACTTATGTCTACTAGGTCTCCATCAAATATATTAAACTTAATTGTGAGTGCCAGCTAGCTCAGAGGTCACTAGAAACTTTCTTGAATTGACAAGAAGGGATTAGTTTCTGACAACTGCATAAACATGACAACTTTGTTTCCCCAAGATAAAACGTATCTTCAGAATCGTGGAAACAATAGATAGATATTTTACTCAGTCATTTGTGCATGCTTTGTTTCATCAGAGGTGCAGAGAAATAGACAGATGGGCGTTTTCAAAAAAGTATTTATTGAACAGTCTTCTTTCTCATGCAGAAGAAATTAACTGCTACAATCGTAAAAATGGCTGTAAAGAATAATATATACAGCAAGAAGAGTGTTATAAAATATTACTGTAAAAGCATGGTATGGCTTTTAAGCCATAAAATACATACATAAATAAATGAAGACCTAAAGTTCTCAACTGGTGCTTCTAAAATACTCCTACCCCGATGTATCCTAACCTAAGTCTAGTACGAGGGAAGAAGTAAGTGTGGTGTAGCATAAGTTTAATATTCTTTTGCCAAGAATCTATACAAGATTTCTCTTAGGGTCTAATCAGCTCTGTACCTTGGTTTTAGAATGAAGGAGGTCTGTCTCAGGACTCGATTTCCCAACAACCCGCAAGGGTAGCTTGGAAACACTGGAGCTGGATTTCTCGGCAAGAAAAAAGACAGCGTCTCTCTCAGTGCATCTGCTGGAGGGTTGGCTTCCTTCGGCACTTGCTGTAGTGAGATGCGTCGGGCAAGTAGATAGTCGAACTGCTCCAAACCACTGTGTGTTTGCTTGGACAAGTGTGGGAATATTTATACCTTGAAGGTGCCGAGTTTGATGTAAAGGTGGACATAATAACGCCATCAAAGAGTCTCAGTTCTTTGAAAACTCCATGAGTTCTTGGACTAATCAATATTCAAGCAAGGGGAAGTCCCTAACTGCTGAAGCCGAGTTTTCCAAGAAATCGTTGTGGATTTTCGGAACTAGTGGAAGTAGCCATGCCGTATTTGGACTGCATGAGCTATGTCTGACTATGGTTATGATTTCTATGCCTATATAAGGACATGGTGATTTATACCTATATAAGGGCATGAATCGGGAAAATATCACTAGAGTCCTAAAATGCTATACAACACCCACTCCACTTTATTATGTTCGACATTACTAAAATGTAAGCACTAAAACTTATCTAAAGCATGTGTTTACAATCCTACCCAAAAATCAGTGCTTAATTTGTGCCGGTGCTTTCCGGTGCTTAGCACCGGCACTTATTTATCAGGGCCGGGTCTATGCATCTGCTGTGCACGTGCGTCACACATAGATGAGCCCAAGAAACACGGCACTGTGAACTCAGGGCTGCGTCGCACGGCCGCCATGATCAACATGTATATAATTTATGAATCTGACTTGGACTTGCGGCCCAAGTTCAAGTCAGATTCATAAATTATATATATATGTTGATCATGGCGGCTGCGCGCCGCAGCCCTGAGTTCACAGTGCAGTGTTGACTGTTGCCGTGTTGACAATTTCCGGTGGGCGGGCCGCGGTATACACACACTGATGTATTTGGGCGGGCTGAATTTTGGATCTGATGGGGGTAGGAGCTGTGTGCACAGCGCACGCAGATTTTTTTCACAGTCACGCCCGCCCCAACAAAACCACCGCAGATAACTGCTCACCAGTCACCACGAGTCATCGTCTTCGTTGAAGTCCGGTGACCCCCGACCCCGTTGAGAGAAGGGCCTGTGCAGGCATCGTTCAGCCAGCAGTACAGTGTACTACTATCTGGCAAGCAGCCCCAGGGCGCCTAATCCCGCAATCAGTTATTCACTGACCAAAGGCAGTACGGCCAGTGTGTGTCTCTGCCAGCCGGCCGGCTGACCACGACTAACGGCGGTAAGAAGGTTAACTTTTCTTTTCCTAATCTTTTGAAGGTGTCGCAGGCCTAGAAATGATGTCCACCCTTCAAACATGCTAAATGCTTCCCTCGGAATTTGATGGGTCGCCAGCTCTGCAAATCTTCCTTACTCTCCAAAAACAATTTTCGTTCTGTTGACATCCACGACCCACACCCGCCAAAAGCCCCTTAATTGAGACTCAGTAGCATGACGGATAGGAAGAGTCACTGAGCCCTGGACACTGGCATTTTTATATTTTCGAAGACAAATTCTGCACATTTGCAGGACAGCTTTAAAAACCCCTACCAACACAAACCTGCTTTTAATTTCCTGGATGAATCGCTCCTCTCCACCTCTTTGGATGAAAAGCCCCATCCATTGATTTCCTGGGGGTGTCCAGACCGAGCACAGGAAGGTCCTCCCACCTCTGCCCCACACAACAGTGATTGCATGGATGTGCCCCGCCCCCACCCTTCCAGAGCGAACATATGTCATATAAACATACTCGGTTCTCAATGGTCTCGCAGACTGTGGAAGAAAGAATATCTATTTTATACCAGGCTGAGAGACAGCAGCCTTGACCCCGGGATGTTTCTAGTGTTCTCGCTTCAGAGGATGCTCGCAGTACTTTCTCTTTCTACACTCTACTCCTTCCACCGGGCCTCTACCCCCTCCGACATTTTTGTTTTATATATAGCGCAAACTTGATCCAAATCGGGTATCAGAGCGCTGTACATAGCACCAATGAACCAGTTAACTTCTCTTGCTTGTCTTATTTGTCATAGCATGTTTTCATGAGTCTCTTTTCTCTCCTGAATTTCTCAAAAAAGTCTACATTTTCTCTCCAAATAGTTCATGCAACACAGTTAATGGTCTGAACAGGCACTGTAGCTCATGTCACAAAGGTGTGTGCCAATTTCAGTCCACTCTTTTGTAATTCTTTGTATGCCCACATAACTTGTGTTACCACAAAAAAACACATGACAAGTTATGGGAAACCAGGTCCATCACATTTAGACTGCTCTGTAACTAGAGTCCTGGAAGCTCTGTTCAATTTGTATTTATTTATTTGATGGGATGTATTTGTCGAGTGTCAACCTAGCTACAAAGGATGTACAGCCGGAAAAGAAACCCATAAGAACAGTCATGCAGACATCTAGGTGTGTTAACAAAGAGAACAATAAGCACATACATCTTCAAAAGACATTTGAAATGTAGCATCAGAATAGGGGTCGCCAGGTAACTACTAGTCTTGAAAACACGCATTTCCCCTCATTTCTCAACACTGTTCCTGCTGAGAGGCCTCTGCATACCGCTGGCAGAAGCCGGTTTAGCAACTCAGCTGTGCTAGTAGCCGCTGTGGGTTGCAAGCACTACCACAGCCCTGGGGTAGTCATCAGTGAGATAGATGCAGCAGCATGTCTGTGGTAGCAACCACAGACAGGCACAGAGCATCACCATGGCCCTGGGTACAGTTAGCAGTGGGGTCGGTATAGCAGCATGTCTTTGGTAGCAGCTACAGGCAAGAACTGAGCATCACCACAGCCCTGGGAAAAGTCAGCAGCATGCCCGCGGTAGCAGACAGAGGCAGGCACCGAGCATCACTGGTAACAGCACTGAGGTATAGTCGGCAATGAGGTCGATACAACAGCATGTCTTTGGTAACAGCCACAGACTGGCACAGAGCATCACCACAGCCCTGGGGTACAGTCAGCAGTGAGATCGACGCAAGAGACACTCTGTGCTACTAAGAAACGTTACCCTAGACCTGGGGACCCACCCAGCAATGGTAAGCAGCAACCCCTCTAGAGCATTCATAGAGGAAATGGAGGGATGATCAGCAATGGAGTGAAGGCACTGATGTCTTACAGCAGCTTTGAAGGCAACAAACATTACCATACTCCTGGGTGAATAGTCAGCAGTGGAGTATTGCAGCCCACCTATGGCAGCACTGCTGCAAGTTTTGGGAATTACCAGAATCTTGTTCAGATTTTGCAACAATCACGCTGGCATATCCAGCCAGATACAAATAGGTGTGGCCTCCGACAAATATTTGAGCACCTGCACTTCATATTTTACAAATTAAGCACTGCCAAAAATACATAAAAAATGCATTTTAAATGGTTGCACGCGAAAACTAGCATTATTACTGTACGCATATAAAAGCAATGATTGCATTGTAAGCATAAAATATGACATTGGCAATGCTAACTGAATGAATCATAAAGAATTACATTCATGAAATGGCTCTAAATACAGAAGAAAACGGTCTAGACCATCCCATAGCAGAAGCTGTTTTGGTTTGTAGATAAGATAAATATCGTTTCTATGAAGTATTCAGAGAAATCTTGTTCTCTAAGAATAGTTCTACTTTAAGTAGATTACTTTGTGCCAAAGTTAATTTTTGGAAAAAAGTCAAATCAAATCGTAGAAAAAATAGAGTTCCAAAGTTAGAAGTATTTGTTTTGAAAATCAAAGGTCAAATTCAAAGTTGATAGAACGCTGTGTGCTAATTTCAAAAGTTATTCTCAATGTCAGGAGAAAACATTAAATCTTCTAAGCTGGCAAATAAATCGTCTACCACAGCAGGTGAAAGTTGAACCACTTCATTAAGTAGATCAATCGTACACAGATGGGAAGCATCGCCGTCAGCATCAGTCGCATTAGCAATGTTCACAGTAGATGGTACCTGTGTGCCCGTTGGTCCATGTATCTCACCCTCAGCTGGAATTGCCGGTGAGATCTCAATTAATGCCGTCATCAGGATTGGTGGCCGTTGGGGGCAACACAATGCATGAGCCGTTACCGAACCAAGCAAAGCATCAACATCCGTTAGCAGCGCTGATGGAAGTGTTAGACAGATGTCCAGCATGCATTCCTCTCCACAAAGCAGGCATCGTAGAACAAGTAAGATGCAATCTTGCCAGATTGGTCTGAATGATAGGAACCACGTGGTATTCAGATCTCTCAAACGAGCCAAGCCAAGAATCTGTGTTATGCGCTCACGATACTGCATTGCCAGAAGAGTGTTCTCCATGGTAATCTGGGTATCGCTGGTGACTGGCCTGCTATAACGGAGCAGTAGGAATAAAAATAGTATCCCTGCTACGAGTCCCAAAACGAGAGGCAGGCAGCCGAACACAGAGTGTACGAAGTTTGGAAAAATGCCTGAACTGCTTCAAAGGGTGTTAACAGTCCCGAAAAAATCGTCTTAAATACATGTACAATACCACTGGAATAAGACAACGTTTAAGTTATGACCTAACATTTCTGAAAAATGTATGGGGCAGTTTGTTGATAATAAGGCATGTATCTCCGCAGAGGACCTTGCAACTTGCAGATCATACGTCTCTCTGGACGAGGTCAGTGGCACAGTTTTTTGTAAAAGAATGGCTTTCATTCTGCTTAAAGTGTCATTTCGTATAGAAGAGATGTTCAGTGAACTGACATCGCACTTCGCCGCACCCGCTACGCTGGTGCCGCTTTGTGATCCAGGTTTTGTGGAGACGCTGCCTGCAAGTGCCCCATCAGCAGAGGGAGAGAGACTGAGAGCTAGCAGTGTTGCAGGGGTGGAGCGCTGTATAGCAGGGACTCACTCTCCCAGGAGTCCCTGCCCCAACCGCAGCCACCTGGTCCGCGCCCCCTGTAAGCCCCCCCCCCGGGCTGGTTGACGATTTAAGCCTGCCAGTGTTGGTATTTGGCAGGAAACCTTTGGCCAATTTGAAAGTGGGAGCGAAAACTGCGCTGGGACTCTTACCTCGCTCCTTGTTCTGCCTTGCCTGGAGCTGACATGGCACCTCGCCGCACCCGCTACGCGGGTGCCACTTCGTGATCCAGGTTTTGTGAAGACGCTGCCTGCAAGTGCCCCATCAGCAGAGGGAGAGAGACTGAGAGCTAGCAGTGTTGCAGGGGTGGAGCGCTGTATAGCAGGGACTCACTCTCCCAGGAGTCCCTGCCCCGACCACAGCCACCTGGTCCGCACCCCCTGTAAGCCCCGCCCCCGGGCTGGTTGACGATTTAAGCCTGCCAGTGTTGGTGTTTGGCGGGAAACCTTTGGCCAATTTGAGAGTGGGAGCGAAAACTGTGCTGGGACCCTTACCTTGCTCCTTGTTCTGCCTTGCCTGGAGCTGACATCGCACCTCGCCGCACCCGCTACGCGGGTGCCGCTTCGTGATCCAGGTTTTGTGGAGACGCTGCCTGCAAGTGTCCCATCAGCAGAGGGACAGAGACTGAGAGCTAGCAGTGTTGCAGGGGTGGAGCGCTGTATAGCAGGGACTCACTCTCTCAGGAGTCCCTGCCCCGACCGCAGCCACCTGGTCCGCGCCCTCTGGTAGCCCCGCCCCCGGGCTGGTTGACGATTTAAGCCTGCCAGTGTTGGTGTTTGGCAGGAAACCTTTGGCCAATTTGAGAGTGGGAGCGAAAACTGTGCTGGGACCCTTACCTTGCTCCTTGTTCTGCCTTGCCTGGAGCTGACATCGCACCTCGCCGCACCCGCTACGCGGGTGCCGCTTCGTGATCCAGGTTTTGTGGAGACGCTGCCTGCAAGTGTCCCATCAGCAGAGGGACAGAGACTGAGAGCTAGCAGTGTTGCAGGGGTGGAGCGCTGTGTAGCAGGGACTCACTCTCTCAGGAGTCCCTGCCCCGACCGCAGCCACCTGGTCCGCGCCTTCTGTAAGCCCCACCCCCGGGCTGGTTGATGATTTAAGCCTGCCAGTGTTGGTGTTTGGCGGGAAACCTTTGGCCAATTTGAGAATGGGAGCGAAAACTGCCCTGGGACCCTTACCTTGCTCCTTGTTCTGCCTTGCCTGGAGCTGACATTGCACCTCGCCTCACCCGCTGCGTGATCCAGGTTTTGTGGAGACGCTGCCTGCAAGTGCCCCATCAGCAGAGGGAGAGAGACTGAGAGCTAGCAGTGTTGCAGGGGTGGAGCGCTGTATAGCAGGGACTCACTCTCCCTGGAGTCCCTGCCCCGACCACAGCCACCTGGTCCGCGCCCCCTGTAAGCCCCGCCCCCAGGCTGTAATAACCCTTTATATTCGGATTAGATTACCGCTGCGCATGATGCCGGGCGAAGCCCGGGCAAAGGGCGGGCCCTCTGTGGCCCTCAGAGGCCAGAGGAGGCCGGGCTGGGCCTATACTCTGACACCCCGCCCAGGGCAGCTTGTGCTATATTCTAGTAAGTTGACATACATCACTGTCTGGTCAAAATCATTTTATAAACACTGTCTGCCCTCGTTCATGGTTGACATTACTCCTATGCTTATGTTTAAGTGTGTTTCACATTGCCCTCTGGAACCATGTCCTCAAGTCTTTTTAAAGGAACATCTACGTTGGCAGGAGGAGTAAATAGAGGAACACTTGACAATTATCTTATTAGGGGCTCTGTGGAGAAGGATAGGGAAAGTATACTTGCTGAGCGACGGGCTGAGCGACGTCACTCAATTGAGTTTATGAAAAATAATCGCTCGTCCTTGGGCTCGTTACAGCAAGTTACCTCTCCACACACGAGTCTTCACATTGAAAATGAGGACATTGACATAACTAGTAATGACAGCATCCCAATGCTCCTCCGAGACACAACTCCCTCATCCGATATGACTAATGAACTGCATATAAATGTTTCAGACTCCCCTAGTAACACAATACCACAGGTTGAACTATTAGCTGAGTCGTCCTCTCCAGTTCTAGAGGGTATCCAAAAAAAGGCAAAAAAATCAAAGCCACCTCGAGTATGAGGTCCACCACCAAGAAAAAGGACAAAGAGGGGGAGTGGATTACAGAGAAATAAGACTAGTCACACCGACTTTGGTAAATCCCCTAAAGCCCCCTCATCTAATGCAGTTACAACACCAGGCTCAGTTACCTTACCACATTGTCCGTTACAAGAAACATTGAGTACCGAATTAATAGGAAGTATGGAACAACTATTTAGATCTCTTATATTACAGTTAATAGAGAGACTAAAAATAATAGAGCATTGGCTTGGGATTCTAGAGCAGGCAATTGGTACAAATACAGGGCTAATCAAGGATCTAGCAAAGCCTGTACTGGCACCCCAGCCATTGTACCACCTGTAAATCTTATTGGCCATAAGGAAGCAAAAACGAATAAGCTTACAAACTCAAAATCCCTGAAGCCTACATCTCCCAAATTAACACAGCAATTGGTACAAAATATTGATAGAGAGGCACAGGTAGGAGAGAAATTACTTCCCCCAGGAAATGCATGAAACAATAAGGGCAATAAAAGTCCTGTTAGGGTAATGAAGCCAAAGGGACATCAGGATAGAGGGTCAATTGATAGCACCCACAAAACAAATCTACCCTTTAAATTAAAATCCAACATTGTAAATTCGGATAGAGTCAGCCCTCTTGAGAAAAATAGCAACAAAACCCACCACCACATAGATTTACCCCCAGATTCAGCCCCTTTTGTAATCGTCCTCACGGGGGTCCCTAAACTCATGGAAGGTAAGAGGGAAGGCAATCTAGACTTAAAGAATAAGGTAGTTATTGGCTCAGAAACAACAGACCACTGCCCCCTCACCTAGACGGAGAGATAGTGAACGTGAGAAGGTTGACCTGGGTGGGACAGAGGCCTAAAGATCTACCTGGGGATTTAGTTGTTATCAATTTTAGAGACCACAGGGTGGTTACCCATATCACTGGCTGGTATGAGGCCCGGGGATCAAAAGGCATCTCCACAAGAGATCTGAGTTATTTCTACCCTCAGCCACTGGTTTCTTCTTGGCGCGGTGGAGATACATTTAATAATTCCTTACACCGTGCCCGCGTCCCTTCTTTATTCAATATAAACCCAATTATAAGGAGACCTATGTGGCACAATCCTAATCCCGCTAACAGGCTACCCAGGTTTTGGGGGGGAAACGCAGATCCTGTTCCTCTCCCCCCATATTCACCATTTACTCCAATAAAGACGCTAACTACAGAGCACCATGATACTCCACAGGAAGAGATGCTGGTTAACATTATTAGCACCACGGACCTATCTAACCTAAATCCATACGTATTGGTGATGCCTAATGATGGCCCGGTTGCGGACCCCCCAGAAAAACTAGGCTCCTGTAACCGGAACACTTTCCCTAGTGAAATATCCCCAATGTTAACTGCTATGCAGGTCATCCCTGATTGCACTCTCCCAATAACTACAAATATAAATATCAGTGATGACCCCCTCCCAAAGAACACTAGTGAGATACTCCATACCCTGCTTTCTTGGAACGTAGCGGGGTTAGCCAATAAGGTTTCCCTGAAAACTTGGCTAGACGTTGTCAAGAAACATAGTATAATATGTTTACAAGAAACATGGTTGTTGGAGGAACAGCACATTAGTAGATATCTCAAATATTTCATTCTCCTGCCCTCCCTAGTACCCATGGTCGAAACAAAGGAGGCCTTTGCATATACGTAGCAACGACAGGGGATGTTAAAGTACGTAAGTTTCTTTCCACTTTGCATTACCAAATTTTGGTGTTTAGATGGGGCCTTACACACAATATTATCTTAGTTAACTTTAATAACAACGTGTCCAGTAACATGATAGATCCCACTTTTTGTACTCTCATGACTAGCCTAATCTCGCCCTAAGAAGAAATATCAGGTGAAAAGGTGATAATTTGGATTGGTGACTTCAATTGTACCATCTGTCCCCACCATGCAACAGGTTTGTGCTGCCTAGCAGAATATGGGGAAGACAGTCCCACACATTTTACCTACACAAAGACAGGTAATCTCTTTAACAATATCGCCTTTCACTTTGATTTGTCTTTTGCAAATGAGTTATGCTCACCGCCTGTCCCTTTTCAACCAACCGTTAACGTCGTGGCAGTAACTCTATCATAGATTTTGTCCTAATGACCTCCACGCCCGCAAGGTTCGTAAACAACTGGGAAATAGGACAAGTTTTACTTAGTGATCATTATCCTATAACACTTACTGTAAAACTCAGGGGGGTATCAAGTAGAGAATCGGGCACTTGTTTCTATAATCCAAAGATCAATTTGACGGCAAGAAATGGTTATGTCATTAAATGGGAAAGGATTGAACCCGCCGGGTTTCTGAAAAATTTAATATCATCTTCTTTTGGCGACTTTTTGCGCTGCTTGGGTGATAATGAGGACCCTGATGTTGTATTGACCGCATTCTCGAAAATCCAACTAGCGATAAAGAACCTTCTGTTTAGAGCACCTAGACGCGGTACTAACAAATCACAAGGATGGTTTGATAGCGACTGTACGAAAGCTTTAAAAAACCTTAAAAAGGCCCTGCAGGGTACACCTAAAAACCTAGACACAATCCGCCAAGCTAGAAGGTTATATAAATTGTCCATTAAGGCGAGAAAATCTGCTTTGAAAAAAGAGGCCCGGGCGTCCTTGATTGAGGCTTCTCGCCTAAGAGACAATACCGCTTTCTGGAAAGTGGTCAAGTCCCCATTTCTGCAAAACACGGGCGAAAATACCATAGATGTTGCAATGACAGGTGATACATGGGTCACTCATTTCAGACAACTATACAATGAACCGATAGCTGGGGCGAACTTATCTACATCAAGCGTACCCACTGTCACCTCAAGTGATTCTATTTATTGCAATCCATTTCCCATGGATATAACGTTCAGCTGTCATGAGGTACTCGTGGCCATTGAAGAAAGTGCATCAGGCAAGGCACCAGTCCCTGATTGCATCCCGATCGATGTTTATAAGGCAGAGTTGGATCTGTGGGCCCCTTTGCTTATGAACGTTTTAAATAAGGCCAACCAGTGAGGGTTCATTTCTACTTGGCCTGATGCCATCGTGATCCCAGTCTTCAAGAAAGGCAATGTTATTTCCAAGTTGCAATATGGGTTTAGAACAGGGAAAGGGACAATTGAACAATGTCTAAACCTGTCTCTACTCATCTCCAAATATACCCAGGCCAAATGCGGAATGCGGAAAACTTTATATCACTTTTGTTGATTTAAGTTCCGCATTTGACTGCGTCGACCACAGGCTCCTCTGGATAACACTTAGTGATATTGGCATCGAAGATCAAATCATCACCTTTATAAAAGAACTATATAAGGATGCAGGTGCTAGAGTGAGATTCGGTCAACAAGGAGAATGCTCAGATAAATTTTCCATACTGAGAGGGGTTAGACAAGGTTGTATATTAGCACCGCTGTTATTTACCCTATATATCAATTCTATTGGGCAATATTTAACTGACTCATTAAATGACTACCCCGCTGTAAACGGGTCCCCGGTGCCTATCCTACTATACGCCGATGATGTGGCATTAATGTCACGAACGAGGCTCGGATTACAGCGGGCAGTGAAAAAATTTACGAGCTTCATGAGGGACAGAGGCCTAAGGGTGAACATTTCTAAAACTTACACCATGCCCTGTGCATCAAAGTTAAGGAGGGTCCCCTGCCCCATATTCTTAGAAGACCAAAGAATCAAAACAGCCGACAGGTTTTGTTATCTGGGAGTAATGTTTGATAGACAGGCCGCAATAGCAGCTAGGAAATTGGCTTTTTCCCGGACCATAGGTGCCCTAAGAAATTTTTCTGTAAAAATTGGCGGTAAACCCGTCAAAGAATTAATACACATATACAAGGCAAAGTGTGTATCTCCGGCCACGTATGGTGCAGGGTTATGGGAAATCGAGAGTGCCCAGACTTTACATTGTTGTGAAAACCAGTTTATTCGTTACTTACTGGGTGTATCAAAAACTACATCAACTTACATGACACACATTGACGTGGGAGTTACCTACATTAGTGATATCATCAGGATATCCCCTATCCTGCTATGGCATAAGGTTTGGGTTACGAAAGAAACCACGCTGAATAGAGACCTAATCAGCGACTGTCTGGCATTGGATGGGGTAGCTAACATCAGATGGCTATCTTACGTGAGAAACTTGTTCATTGAATTAGGTCATCCAGAGTTCTTTGACAAGCCTACCACCTTAGAAAGGATTACTAGATCCTCACTGAAAAAGATGGTGGCCACTCACCTCGATACCATCAGATGGAATTATGAAAAATCTAAAAATACTGTGCTCAGATTTCAGGAAATTACACCTTGCGAGGGATTACAACTTTACCTCATCCTGGTCCAGAGCCCTTACTCCCGCATGTTGTTGACACGCTTTAGATTGGGTACCTTTTTCCGTATGGTCACTCTACCAACTTGTAACGATTGGTCTGCTGCCAAACTAATTTGCCCTTGTGATAACAGTTCACCCCAATCGAACATTCACTTTGCGTTATTTTGTAAATTTTATATGAATCCCAGAAAGCTGTTTTTGCTACCAATCCTTAAATCCTCGGGGATTCGTACTTGTAGATCAGCATTCGTGAAACTTCTACAACTAGGAGATGAACATGTTATTTATGCTATTTATGCTGCCTCATGTTTTTAAAAGCTGCCATAAAAGTCATAACTTCCCTGTAATTGGCTCTGCTTGATAATACATTATTAATGTAATTTCCTTGTTTTTAATGATTTTTTATTAGACAACTGAAGATGTTTTTTTAGATATCAATCAAGCCTATTCTGTATAATATGAATTGTATTCTGTCTATTTTAAAAATTTGTAAAAATGTGATTTTGTGCTTTTATGATTTTAAATCAAAAATCGAATAAAGCTTGTTTTGTTTTGATTTGATTTGAAGTGTTGTTTTATATCTGGGAGTGCTGATTTTTTGTAGCCACTCAAGGCACAGTTTTCCTTCACTGTAAGTTGTTATTATCCCTGGATGTTGTCTCTGGATATATCTTGAATCTGGCCTAGTTACTGTAAACCCTTGTGTCTTGTTCAGGTATCTATCCTGACAGTTATTTGTGACTGTGAGCTAGATTAACCATTTTTTCCAATCAGGATTAGTTCTGTTTTGTTGTAAGATATAATTTACGTCTACCTCCTCATCTGTAGTTCTATTACTATCAGGTGCGGGCTTAGGTATGGACGGTTTGTTTAAGTCTTTTATCTTAGCCAGGCCAAGACAAGATGTCTGTTGAACAGTTTCATTTAAAAACATTATTTGTTCTGGGATAATGCAGGCTCTAAATAAGGCTTCTAAACCCTGCACCTGCCAGTCTTTTGTGCCCCAGATAGTTTTTGTCTCAATGTTGTCTTTCTAAAAGTCAAAACCTAATGTGGACATTTGAGCATAAAATGCCGCAGAATAAATTTGCTTAGTATTAGTCAACATACTTTTCATGCCTGTCTAATTAACATTTTTAAAGTAAAATGTTTCTGGTTTTGTGACATTAAAGCCTGAGAAGTATGGACATTTTTCATAAAATGTTCTAGAGCTACCCTTTGGTGGCGTTGGACAATGTTCCCATTGATTATAAGTTAAAACATTTCTAGGGTTTGCAGATTTGTGCAAATAATGGTGACCATAATGGTTAAAACAATACATTTGTTCATAATCAGATGACCCTTTTAAGTATTCATGTTTAGTAAAATTTTGCTGACATTTCTAAATCTGCCATCATGCTATTACCAGTCTCAATGTCCCAATCATCAGAAAATGTACTGGGTGAAACAAAATCACTCAAAGAAACCTTAAATTGGTGTGGAATCTTCAGCAGGTCAACAGGACAATAAATGTCATAATCAGTTCTGTCCCATTCTATACCACCAGGTAGTGGAACGGTTGTGATGTTCATTGATGACAGGTCTCTTTGTTCAAGATGAGATGATTTGTGTGGCTTCAAGAGCAAGTTGATGTTCTTACTTGCTGTGCCCATTTTACTATATTTTCCATCTATCAGCTTTCCCAAACTTAAAACAAGAATAAGCCAAAGTAGGAAAAAAAGTACACCTAACACAATCCAAAATTCAACCCATGATGATACCAGATATGTATTTGCAAGCTGGTAAAAAAGTTCTGTTACTTGTTCCTTGAAAGTTTTATTTGCTGGCGTTGTTTTGGGCTCACTGGGATCCTCAGAAAACGTATCAAAGTTGATGAAATAGCAAGAGGCAGTTCTGTCAATTTCCTAAATTGTTTGCACACCAAACGGAGGAACATAGCACTGCTAGCGAGATACAGCGGCTCACCCTTCTACAACTCGGCGTACTTCCACAACTCGGCGCACCCTCTCTGCGGGTGCCCCTTCGCCTGTGCTGAGGAGGGGAACATACCTGACGTTCGTGAGGAGCACTGAGGCGGTAAGGAGGAAAAGCGGCACCGGGCGTGTGGCTGCAGCGGGGCTGCGAGCGTGCGGGGACTTCAATTCCCAGAAGTCCCTGCTAGACCGACGGAGAGCTTCCGGTCCGCTCTCCCTGCTGGCCCGCCCCCCGCCCTCCTGAGGCTTCATAACAACATCCTACTCCCGCAGCGCGGGACGCAGCCCGGGCTAAGACTGGGCAAAGACAGGGCCGTTTTAGGCCGTTAGAGACCGTTCAGGACCGGACCGGGCCATTCCTCTTGGATTTAATTTCTGTGTTTCATTAGCTGGCCTTCCTGCACTATTTATATATTTATTGCAACATCCCTTCCACACAATGTCCTCACGCGAAACTAGGAGTAAGGCTACTAAGACCTCCAAAAAGCCACAGGCACCTTAGATGATTTTATCACCAGGACCAGCCTCTCTATTCATAATGAAATAACTAAACTACAGCATAAAGTATCAATAGAACTTGAGTGTGCCAGGAGGCTCTCAACTGAACTTGCACTCAGAAAAAAATCTTCTTTAGGCAGCATTGCAACCTCCAAAACTCCTGAACGCATTACTGGCCCAAAACCAATTATAACCTTGGCCGAGGTCTATTCAACAGTAGAGGAAACAACCCCTCCTATTAATCATGAACCTCCTGGGCCTTCCGTTAGAGCCGATTCTGAAAGTCTATCACCGCTGAATCGTTCAAAGGAGAGTGCTGAGGACATTGCAAATGGGGCGCCCTGTCAGCTACCAGTTGAGACAGAGTCTAATAAAAGCAAGTCACCCGCCAAGGCACCATCAAAGCATAAAAGAAAGCGCAAACATCTAACCGCTTTCGCTAGGAAAAAAGCAAAAGTAGCACTTAGCCACAATATCACGGGGGGAACACAAAGTATGTCTACTGTAACAACTGATAACACTGTACACGATGTAGCGCCAGTAACTGTAGAAAATATTAATGCCAACATAGATGAACAAATCTCTATCGTCATGTCTGATCATTCAGTCAGTGAGGGGCAAAGAGTCTCGCCTGATAGGGCAGAACAAGATGGTGGAAGGGAAGAATTTTTAAAACTAGTGTGGGAGACGCTTAAGAGACTACTTAAACCACTAGAAATTAGGCTAACTGGCATTGAGAACCAGCTACTTGAAGTTGAGAAAAGTGTCATCACTCTGTCAAGTTTAAGCCTTAACTGTACTGAAGTGCCTAGAGCCTCTCAGCAAGCTCCAGTCCCCGCCCCGGTCTTAACAATAAATACAAATCCATCGAATGTGCAGCAAAAAAAGGAGGGAATAGTAAGAAATACAAATGTTAAACAACCAACTAGCACTAAAGAAAAATCTAATCCAACTCCCTCAACTTCGACAGCTGCAAATATTACTAGTAAACCTTCACAGAAAAACCAGGTTTATAGTAACACTTCTCAATTGCCAATTCTTCCCTCTACCCACTCTTCCAACCAGAGTGTATTAGTCCCAAATAAACCCCAATTCAATCCGCCTGCATATCCTTATATTACTCCTGCAAGTAATCAATCCTTGCCTGATAAATCTTTTATAAATACCACCCACAAGTCAAACCATCAGTCTAGCCACACGTATAGCAATTTTAGAGGAGGGTATATAGATCTGCCACCAGACGCTAGTCCATTTGTAGCTGTTCTCACAGGGGTGCCAGAATTGGACAGCCAATATGAAGAAAACTTCCAATCTTTAAAAAACAAAGTGATTTTTTGGCTAAATAAATATAAATCCATTCCTAACCAGATGAAAAGTAAGATCCTTATGGTTAGGAGGGTACCATGGGTAGGGCCAACGGCCAAATCAACCACGGGTGACTGTATTGTCATATCCTTTGAAGAACCCCAAAGTGCTGAACAAATCTGCAATTGGAAATCGTACGGTGCGAATCCTCCCATTGAAGCTAGACCCCTATCATTCTTTTACCCTCCACCTAGACCCATTCATCATGTCCCCAAGTGGAACCCTGTCAACCAGTATTGTGGCAGTGCTCCCAATTTGGCTAGACATGGTGAATATAATATGTGGTCTGGCATCCCCACCTTCAATAGATTCAGTTGCCTAGATGCTGTCGATTGACTTGGCACCATGCCTGACTGTATCCCTGAGTTATATGACACCTTCTGTAGCATGGATAAAGGTAATCCCAATTTTACAAATGTCCTACAATTGCATGACGATGATCAGATCACTAAGGATAGGATGCATAGGACCGTCTCAAATCCCCAGAAAATGGAATTATCTTATAAAGCTGGAAATGTATGCTATAGTATAGCTAAGGGTGGTCCGGATGGGGGATCTAATACTGTAGTGAGAGAAAGAGCCAGGGATGCAGAGAAAGATATGCCAAACCTACAGCTAGGCAGCGTATCTAATCAGTGTGTAGCCAATCCTTCCCCTGACACTCAGAGCCTATCACCTCGCTTACTTGTTCTATCGTGGAACATCGCAGGTGTCTGCAAGAACCTAAAAGACCCTGACTGGGCAGACTATATTGACACCTGTGACATTTGTCTGCTACAAGAAACCTGGGCTACAGAAGTTCCACACCGGGTAGGATATAAAACTTATGGTATCGAGGCAGTCCAGTCCGACAGAGGAAGACCATCAGGGGGCCTAATAATTTGGCTAAAAATCACCTTGGTCATGCAGGTTGATCTTGTTGATACAGGCTCTCCTGATATTCTGGCCCTAAGGGTCATTCCACCCTGTGGAAACGAATGTTACATTGTCAATGTTTACAACAGACCGATCGGCCACTCCAAGGTTTCACCAACACTTGAAGCCCTGGATCTCCTCTTGAAAAACGTAGTTGGAGACACCCCGGTTATCTTGGGAGGAGACCTAAATTGTCATTTCGAACCTGTCCCGGGCATCTCTGATGTGTTTGAAGATGAGGACCAAGCGTATAACATTCCCCAGCTTGAAACCACAAAATCTGTTAAATACTCTACATTGGCCAGCCAACTATTAAGACTCACTGCAGATCACGCCCGTAGAGCAGGCAATGGCCGTCTCCCGTCGGACTTGCAAAAACAACCAACCTTCTCTAAAGCTAAAAGCAATCTAGACTTTGTACTTGTTTCTCTTAGCATCTGGCACTTTTTGATTGATCTGAAAGTAATAAGCAGGGGGGAAAGCGATCACTATCCTTTGGAACTTTACATCAACATGAATATGGTTAGTGATACCATCACAACATCAACTGAGAATACCCATGTAAGCATGCGTGAGGACGTCCACACAAATAACAACAGACGTGCAGTAAGATGGCCACGTGTTTTGGCGGATGGTAAGGCCTTAGCGTTGGTGTACTCTCTTTTTGAGCAAACGTTTGCACATATAGTTGACCATGCCTTCTCACCTGAACACTTTGACCATTTCCTTGATCTACACAAAGTCTTCTTTTCAGAACTAAAAACGTATCTATCAAAAATGCCGAGGAAGAAGCAACAAAACATAAGAGTGGCCAATCACAGAAAGTTATGGTATGACCACTCATGCAGGATTGCTAAAAGAAACTTATTGCTTGCCATTAAAAACAAGGCAAAAGAAGAAGTTAAACTTGCAAGGGTGGAATACAAACGTATACTAAAAACATCCAAAAAACTATGGGAGGAATCAATTTGGGCTGAAATGCTAGCTGCTGCAAAAATTAATGATAACGTTGGCTTCTGGAGGCTGGTGGCTAATGGGGGGCATGCTGGGAGAGCTGTGAAAGATGTATTCCTGGATGAGATAACCTGGGTAACTCATTTTACAAATCTCTATAAACAATACGATGGTGACAGTAAAGGGAGCTTATGGTCCCCCCCCCTTATTGAACCCCTCAACTTTACATTGGATGAGACAGTAAGGGCGATCAACGAACTTAAAAACACCAAAGCCCCTGGCCCGGATAAAATACCGGGGGATCTTTACAAACACGAAGTTGACGTCTGGGCCCCTTATGTGAACCGCCTGTTTAATGTCTTATCCTCAAACTGCAACTTTCCAGACAGTTGGCGTGCAGCGGAGGTTGTGTTAATATTTAAAAAGGGGGATAGATTGACACCCTCTAACTACAGACCTATTAGTCTGATGGACACCCTCCAAAAATTATATGCTAAACACTTGCTATTCAGGATTAACGACTGGCTGGAAGATTCGAACATAATTTCCAAATTCCAAGCTGGTTTCAGGAGTAAGACCAGCACTATAGACCAAATTTTTCGATTTTGTTGTTTGATTTGGAAGTATGTGCACATTAAAAAAGGTCACCTGTATGTAGCCTTCGTTGACCTGAGGGCTGCATTCGATCTTGTCCCACGCAGTCTACTTTGGAAAACTTTAAGAGAAACAGGTCTACCGGGATGCCTCCTAGCCCAAATAGTCGAGCTGCATGCTGACAACTTTGCAAACATCAGGTGGGGCCCTAATGGCGAGTTGACACGCAATATTCCTATTGAACGCGGAGTTCGCCAGGGATGTGTCCTGGCCCCTACCTTGTTCTCTCTGTTTATTAATGATGTCCCCGAATATTTGAATGCTTGTGTTAATGATTCGCCGCAGCTCAATGGTGAAAGGGTGCCTGCGTTGCTCTTCGCAGATGACACAATACTTATATCTCAAACAAAAAAGGGCCTCCAGGCACTCCTTAATTCCTTCAGTTGCTATTGTCAGACAAAGGGCTTGGAAATTAATGCTGATAAAACAAAATGCATGTCATTAAATCCTAGTATGCCAGACAGAGGGCTCCTGACCCTGAATAGCCAAAAATTAGGCATCGTGGAAAACTTTTCCTATTTGGGTGTTGTGCTCGATTCCAAACTAAATTGGAAAGCCCAAATCGAGAAAAGTAAGATATCATATGCCCAAAATGTCAAACCAATTTTATGCAAAATGAATACTAGCACAAGCAAAAGTGTAACCCCGGTTTTAGAACTTTTTAAATTTAAAATACAAACTGCTGTGCTATATGGAGCAGAGATATGGGGCCCACGGGCAAAGACTAGTTTTCAAAATCTGGACAATAAATTCATGCGTGCTTCTGTAAGGGTTCCTAATAGTACACCTCTCTTACCTCTCCAACTTGACTTGAACTTTAGGAGAACAGACCACCTAGCTATCTTAAGACCATTAATATTCTGGGTTAGGCTTTGGACCACCCCGGAGCTGATAGAATACAGAAATGGTCTGCATGAACTGATGACTCTTGATTCCTTCAACTCCATGCAATGGCTAGTGCATATTAAAAAATGGTTTACACTCCTGGGCTTATATTCAATGTGGGAGACTCCTGATGAAATGTCCACCTCTTCCAAACTAATAGTTAAGCGAGCCTTTTGGACCCACATGAGTGGAAAATTAGTGGATGGAAGTAGTGTTGGTTCCGCAGTCCAGGTCTTTCTGTCATTTAAGGATGAGTTCCGTTTCGAATCATTCCTGGACGAGATAGAGCCACCCATTGCAAAAACCCTTTACTTAAAGTTCAGATACGGGATACTTATGCTGAATTACAATACCGAAAGATGGGCACAAAAAAGACTGGGAGAATCGAATGTTAAAACGGGGTGTTGCACTATGTGTTCCAATGTCTGTTCTGAGAATGAGGCTCACATGTTTTTGTATGTAGCGCATATATGAATGCCAGAAAGAAATGGCTAAAACCAATGTGTAACCTCTTGGGAACTAGGTCCTGCTCAATAGCCTTTAGGATCATGAAAAGTAACTCAACCCAGTACATTGTATTTAGCATAAGTAAATTCCTATACTCTGCCTACATAACCCGTAAAAAAAAAGGACAGGTACTTTGAGCTGGAAAGGTGTATATGTTTACATAACTCTTACATTTTTAATATCTTTATATATTTTTAAAAATTGAAATGAAATATATTGCGTGTTTTTTAAAAAAAATGAATTGTAAAAGCTATTCTTTCTCCATGTACCATTTTCTTAATTGCTGCCATGCTTACTGCTTGATTTTTTATGTATGTATGTGACTTTTATGGCCAAATTGGCCGAAATAAAGTAATAATAATAATAATAATTGTTGGTATTGCATCTGGATTATTTGAAATCGCTGGTGCTACTTGTTCCCTTGACATATTAGTATAGTCAGATGCTACATCCTTGTAGACAGGAGTTTCTTGACGAACTGTTATTTGGGTTTCAAGAGGCACAAGTTCCATGGCTTTGTTGCATAATCCTTCTTTTCTCACTGCAGATTCTTCAAAGGTGATGAGTCTTTCAGTTTGAACCTCTTGGATAGGAGTAAGATTTGGTCGTCTGCGACACCTTTGGAGTCCACTGGGCCTACTGCTTATTTTCTGCCACATGGTG
Organism: Lissotriton vulgaris; assembly: GCF_964263255.1. Classification (NCBI taxonomy): domain Eukaryota; kingdom Metazoa; phylum Chordata; class Amphibia; order Caudata; family Salamandridae; genus Lissotriton; species Lissotriton vulgaris. Next base: position 9,826 of record NW_028247100.1, on the reverse strand, counting down.
TGGTTTCACCAGGTCAATTGATACGGACCGGTTGTCCTTTCTTCCAGCAAGGGGCGGCAGTAACACTGTTCTTGATCCGCGGATTGCTAGCACAGGTACTCGTTTTCTGTAAGAAGGCCCAAATTCCTTCCTATCCGCTATTTTATCTCTGACCAGATCCCCAATCTTTGGAATCCAGACAGGTCTTGCTGGGACTGGTGGCTTTTCTTCAGTGGTCGTTGACTTCTGCATGGTGTTGCTTAGACTTCTTCTTGTTTCATTTAAGTCCTGCAAAACAGCCAAACGGTCTTTGATATCAAAGGGTTTTTGTTCTACCACTGAAGTATGATGATCGAGGTCTTTGACCATCATTCTAGTACCAAAAAGGATGTCATATGGAGTAATTCCACCCAGAGAATTTCTTGGCAGGTTATTAAGACTACGTTGGACACTTATTAGATGTTTGACTCACCCGTCACCCGAATCTATTACCCTAGCTGTTATAGATTGCTTTATGTCACAGTTTTTTCTTTTCACAACTGAATTTCCCTCATGATGGAATGGACTAGAGTACCGTAATGCAACACCCAAGCTGGCCAGGGCCTCCTTGTGAGCTCGAGAACTAAAAGCATGGCCCTGGTCAGAATATAGCATGCCGATTGAGTATGTGCCGATAAAGACTCGCAAATCTTTTATAACAGTTCGTGCGTCAGCCGAGCGCTGAGGCAATATCCAAATGAATCTTGTCCTAATAGTTTTTGGGCCCGCTTTTGACAATAGGGACGTCCAAGCATGGATAGTCTAATGCTATCTAACAATGGTGTCTGTAATGGGCTGGCTATACTGTAGTCAGGAATCTGGCAGTGCTCTAAGCTACGATCTCTGTAACAGACATCACAATTAATTCCACATTCATAAATGTGGGCATTCATCCCTGGCCACCAGAACATCTCTTTTAACTCTAGTAGAGATTTTGTGATCCCTTGATGTATCAGGCCCTCTCCCATATGTGCTTCTTGAATCAAAGCACCTCTTCGATTCCTGTTTGGAATTACCCTATCCCCACTCCAGGGATTCGAGCAAAAGAAACGGAGTTTGCATCAATTATGTATGAATATTCGAGTGGATAGTTCAGAGGTAACGCTGCACCGCTGCCTTTGCTTGTGGCATTGACAGCTAGCATTATTTCGCCGTCTATTTTTGTTTTTGAACGAGTGATTGCAGCTACGGAAGCCGTTTGCACAGCTGCCTTCGTGGTTTCATCAGCCAATGAATTCCCTGCAACGTGAACCCCATCACGCTGATGACTCAGTGTATGGATCACTTGAGTCTTTTGTAGTTCTTTCTGTAACAGAACTACTTGCTCCCAAAGCAATTTATGCTTGATTGTGCCACCTTTTGCATCTTTGAAACCGTTTTGAACCCAATTCTGCAAGTATTCATTGTAAGATTGGACGCAGTAATACGAATCGCACACACTGAGTGTGGGGAATTCGCGATCGGTATTTTCAAGCGCCATCTTGAAAGCCTGTAGTTCAGCTCGCTGAGCTGTACAGTCTCCAAAAGATTGAGTTTTTGTGACCATAGGTCTGAATTTACCATCGCGCCAGCGACCTTTAACAATCGCATACGCTGCACTATCAGCTTGTTTACCCCCAATTGCGGGTTGTGCTGATCCGTCTGTATAAATTATACATCCGTAATGTTCTAGAGGCAGAATCTCAGTGGGCAGAGGACATTCTTGTTCGTATTGTAGAAATTCTTGAGTTTTCAAGTAGAGGTAAAAAGCGTATTCAACGTCTGTTGCAGCAAGAGAATTAACCCATTGTATCCATCTTGGTTGTAAAGCTTTTGCATTCGGAATGCTCGCTTTTGTCACTGCCTCTAAGGCAGGTACAGGAGTAACGACTTTTATGCGTTTTCCCTGCACGAGGGTTCTCTCTTTTGCTACTGCAGTTTGAACCGCTGTCAGAATTTTTTCTGTCGAAGTGAATTTCGTTTCAGCTTGTGTGTACAAGTGTGATGTGTAATCTATTGGTACCTTTTCACCTTCATTAAAGGTTAGGCATGTAAATCCGCATCTCCCTGGGATGATTCGACTTACAAGGTTGCGTTCGTTTACGCGTGTCTGTAAATGGGTTGTAGCTAACATTTCGGTTTGCACTGAACGCAACATTTCTTTGTGTTTTTGAGTCCAATAAGTAGGTTTGAAATCAGGTCTGATTAATTCGTAGAGAGGTTTAACCCTTTCTGCATAGTTCAGAATGTAAGTTCTTCTGAAATTCAGGAATCCTAAAACTGACTAAGTTTTTCAGCGTTTTTGGATGTTGAAGTAGCGCACATTTCTCTAAAAAGTTTGCAGCCAGGCTTTTGCCTTCACTTGAAAGTTTGTATCCTAAGAATCGGACGTTGAGGTGGGCAATCCTTGATTTTTTAAAATTGAATTTGTACCCTTCAAAAGCGAAGCCAGGTATTATGGTGTTCACCCTGTTCAAGTGCCTGTCCAAATCATCGTCTGTAAGATAGATGTCATCGACATAAGATAATGCCTCATATGTTTGTAGCAACTCTGTTACTCTGGCTGAAAATAACCCTGGACTATTCTTGAATACCTAGGGGAGACGACAGAAGTGACGCTGTGCCCCCATGATTGAGAAAGCGGTCAAGTACCTGCTATCAGGTGCGATATTTTGACAGAAAAAAACGTTTGAAATATCTAATGTGGTTTTATATTTTTTGTGCACATTGTTGTTCATCAGTGCTGCACTGTGTGCATTATGTGCTGTAAACCTTTTGCAACAAGAATTTAAATGGCTGTAGTCCAAAACTAGATGGTTTGGAGGCAGGAAACAAAGGATTGTTCATGGACGAGGTGCATGTTTCAATCACCCCTTGGTATTCAAGTTGATCTAGGATCTCCCTGACCTGTTTTTTAGCTTCTTGCTTCACTAGATACTGCCTCTGAGCAGTAGGTTGATTTTTTAACTGGATCTTATGGTGAGGAGAGTCCTCATCCCATCCCACATGATTTTTATATAATGCTGGAGCCTGGGCCACAGCCCATTTTCTGGCATAAGTGTATTTTTTCATGAATAGGAATATGCTTAGAGAAGGCTGGCATAATGATCTCTTTGCCATGTGGGCACTCCCTGACAAATTCAGGTGGCCTGTATCCTTCAACGTTGAACAAAACCAAAAAATAATACATAGGATTTTTCGTCCTACTCAGTTATGGCGGATATTTTATCCTTTAACCCACTCCAGACGTCTAATGGAATATTTTACGGGAAACAAGAGGTCTCTGTTAAAAGCACAACAGAGATACTCTAGTATCTAGCATTAAATTAGTGACTTACCAAACGTTGGGCGCCATGTATTGTAGTTCCTATATTCCCAATCGGCTCTGCACATTGGAATAATAAATCCTATAGATGTGACGTAGGACAACTGAATTGTGAGTGCCAGCTAGCTCAGAGGTCACTAGAAATGTTCTCGAATTCACAAGAAGGGATTGGTTTCTGACAACCGCATAAACATGACAATTTTGTTTCCACAAGATAAAACGTATCTTCAGAGTCATGGAAACAATAGATAGATATTTTAATCAGTCATTCGTGCATGCTTCGTTTCATCAGAGGTGCAGAGAAATAGAGAGACGGGCGTTTTCAATAAAAGTATTTATTGAACAGTCTTCTTTCTCATGCAGAAAAAATGAACTGCTACAATCGTAATACTGGCTGTAAAGTATAATGCATACAACAAGAAGAGTATTATAAAATAATGCTGTAAAAGCATGGTATGGTTTCTAAGCCATAAAATACATACATAAAGTATTCAACTGGTGCTTCTAAAATACGCCTACCCCGATGTACCTTAACCTAAGTCTAGTACGAGGGAAGAAGTAAGTGTGGTGTAGCATAAATCTAATATTCTTTTGCCAAGAATCTATCCAAGATTTCTCTTAGGGTCTAATCAGCTCCGTACCTTGGTTTTAGAATGAAGGAGGTCTGTCTCGGGACTCGATTTCCCAACAACCCGCAAGGGTAGCTTGGAAACACTGGAGCTGGATTTCCCTGCAAGAGAAAAGACAGCGTCTCTCTCAGTGCATCTGCTGGAGGGTCGGCTTCCTTCGGCACTTGCTGTAGCGAGATGCGTCGGGCAAGTAGATAGTCGAACTGCTCCAAACCACTGTGTGTTTGCTTGGGCAAGTGTGGGCATATTCATACCTTGAAGGTGCCGAGTTTGACTTAAAGTTGGACATAATAACGTCATCAAAGAGTCTCAATTCTTTGAAAACTCCATGAGTTTTTGGACAAATCAATATTCAAGCAAGGGGATGTCCCTAACTGCTGAAGCCGAGTTTTCCAAGAAATCGTTGTGGATTTTCGGAACTAAGTGAAGTAGTTATGCCGTATTTGGACTGCATGAGCTATTTCTAAATATGGTTATGATTTCTATGCCTGTATAGGGACATGGTCATTTATACCTATGTAAGGGCATGAATTGGGAAAATTACACTAGGGTCCTAAAATGCTATACAACAGCTGTACACATTTTATTTTGCATTCTGTCTAACGATTGTAGCAGTTCACCTCTCTTGCATGAGAAAGAAGACTGTTCAATAAACCTTTTATCTCTATTTCTCTGCAACTCTGTAGAAAAGAAGCATGCAGGATTGACTGAGTGAAATACGTATCTATTGTTTCCATGGCTCTGAGAGATATATTTTTATTCTTGGGAAACAAAGTTGTCATGTTTATGCGGTTGTCAGTAACTAATACCTTCTTGTGAATTCGAGAAAGTTTCTGGTGACCTCTGAGCTAGCTGGCACTCACTATTAAGTGTAGTATATTCGATAGCGACCTATTGACCTAAGTCCTACGTCTAATCTATAGGATATATTATTCCAATGCGCAGGGCCCATTGGGAATATAGTAACTACACTACAGAATGGCCCCCTTCCACCTTGTTGAGGCACACTGATTTTGAAAGGATAAAATCGCGCCTTTCAAAAACCTGTAATTCAAAGAAGTGGTAATCCTAGAATGCCCCGCTCAGGATAAACCTAAGGTGTTCACTATGAACAATAGCCTAAGAACATTAACCCCCCTCTGGTGTATGAGAATTTTATAAAATACACTCATCCGGTCTCACCGGTGGAAATAATTTTTTGTTAGCTCCTAGAAAGGATGTTTATTGACACCCCCACAGCCTTAGATACATGAGGCACACTGATCTGAATAGATAAAATCGTGTTTTTATTACTTCAGCATTAAATAACTGCCACTCCCATAATGCACCACTTAGGAAGTACTACGCACTTCCTGCAAAATACTATAGTGAATTCCAATGCCACCGGCTGCCTCCAATTTACTCAGGCGACGGTTGGATTTTTCCATACGTAGTTCCTAAACACGGGCGGGAGGATAGCACTAAATAAGTGCAGAGGCTGCACAATGCCGTTTTAAACAAGCGAAGGGATAGTAACACTAGTCGGTGTCTTTCTCTCTCTTTAGTTTTATAGATTTAGGGCTCACAGTTTGTGAAAACGCCAGAGTGTGAGAGCGGCTTGTTTGGGTGCTCATGTAATTAAGTAAGGAAATCTTTAAACACTTTGGGCCAAATGTAGGTAAAAGGGATTTTCCGATTTCAGAATACCGAGGCGGGCCGATTCGGTATTCTGAAATCGGAAAACGAGATGTAGGAAACAAACAGCGAAATAATACCGAATCGGTCGGCATCGGTAATGTGAATCGCTACGTACCGATTCGGCACGGACCGATTCGGAAATTACCGAATCTGCTGCCACCGATTCGGAATTAGCCGATTCAGCTACCACCGAATCGGAAATAGCCGATTCGGCAAAATCCGATTCGGCAATTACCAAATCGGAGGTATAAAAACACACCCATGGCCAAAAAGCCCATAGGAATGCATTGAACAAACCGAATCGGTGAAATCCGATTCGGCTCTTACCGAATCGGTAAAATCCGATTCGGTTTTTACCGATTCGGTAAGAGCCGATTCGGTAAAAGCCGATTCAGCCAATGAGGTGGATCCCCCCTCCCCCACCCAAACAGGGAGTGGCAACCCTGGCAGGTGCAGCTAATTAAGAACTTTCTGGAGAGCAGGCCTGAGCTGAACACTCACAGTTAGCAGCAGTGGGAGTAGGAGGTAGAGAACTGTTCAGATCGAGATGGCAAACCCCAGTGACAGCCAGAAGGCCAGCCAGAAGAGGAAGCCAAAGTTCAGCAGCACCGAGCTGCAGGTGTTGGTGGAGGAGGTGGTGAGGGTGCACAGGCAGCTATTCGGGAAGCTGTCCCTCAGTGTGCCGGACAGCACTAAGAGGAGGCTGTGGAGTGAAATTGCAGAAAGGGTCAGTGCTGTAGGTGTCACCCCCAGGACCCTTGACGAGCTGAAAAAGCGCTTCTATGAGATCCGCAGCCTGACCAAACGTAAGATGGCTGAGATCCAGAGGCAAGCAGAAGCAACAGGTGGAGGCAGGAACCCGGCGCCTCCCCTCACAGAGCTGGAGGAACTGGTGTCCAGCACCATCGAGAGGGAGAGCGTGACCGGAATCGGGACCCTGGACAGCTCAGCCAGAGCTACAGCTACAGGTAAGAAGCATGCGCATCATGACACACCCTACCAGACACCTCCCCATTAGACACAATGCACAGCCAAACCCCAGCCCAGTACTATAAGCAACATACAAGAGTAAAGCATCATGGTATATGTAGTCAGCAGAAGGTAGCAAAATATGGCAGTGCAGAATGACAAGATAGTAAACAGTGGAACACATTCGAAGGAGATGCAAGGACATGCGCAATGCTTTATTTGTACTGACTGTAATACATCGGCACTCCATTTACAAATGCTTCTTTATACCTAGGGGCACCATCAGGCAGAGGACCACAGGCAACAGAGGCAGCTGCAGCAACTACCAGTGCTGTCGCAGGGCCAAGCACGAGTCAGGCTGCCGAGGAGGAGGAGGAAAATACCATCGGGCTGGGTATTGAGGGAGACCTGGCAATTGACTATGACCTATTGCACTCCCCACAAATGCCAAGCACACCACCCTTGATGTTCTCCCCAGAGAACTCCCCGACAAGGGACCACCATGCACCTACACCACCTCCTGCCACGATTATGGCTGTGGCTCCAGGAAACCCAATCATGGGAGCAGGGGCTCAGGCCCCGGCCAGCACCACACCCACACCAGTGGCACCCCAGCCCACTCAGCAGGCCGGCAGCAGCAGTACCCGGCGCCGTGCCATTCCCAGCACTGCAGCGCCAGCACCGGAGGGCAGTGTCTTCCTGGGCCTTGAAGGGAAGATGGTGAAGATCCAAAGGCAGCAGGCGAAGTCCATCATGGCCTGCCAACGCCAGCTCAGGCAGCACAACCTGCAGATGGGGGAGATGGCGACAGGTTTCAAGGCCTTTGTAGATAGCAACAAGGAGGTAGCAGCAGGTCTAGGCAGGCTAACCACTGCCATTACCCAGTTATGCGGGAGGCCAGAGGAGCATGAGCTCTCGCGCAGGCGGGATGCCCGCGTGCTAAACCGCTCCATGAGCCGCCTTGCAGCTGCAACGGCGCAACTCTGTCAGCGCAGTGCCAACATGGAGTCAAGTCTCACCCAAAATACCGCGGAGTTAACAAGGGGAATGGCCCGCATCACTACGGCAATGGAGGCCATGATTATCTCTAACACTGACGCAAATCCTGCCCTGGACCTGGGGGATGCTGGGGACAGCAGCAGCCGCAGCAGCCCGGTCAGCGCTGCGTCAGAGCCACGCAGGAGCACCAGGCGCTCCGCAGAAACCGCTGGACATCCTGAAGGGGGTGAGGGACACCCCAGTGGGGCTGCCAAGCGCTCAAAGAAGTAGGCTTGCATGGGCGGGTGAGGCAACCTGGACCTTAGACTTTTGTTTTCCGAGCTGTTACACTATTTTGTTTTGTTGCACATCAGTGCAGTAACTGTGTTGCAACAGTATTAAAATTTGCTTTTCACCACAACCATTTACCTGTCTGTGCATCTGTACTCACTCAGAAATAGTTTTCTGTAATCTCCTCACGTCTGTATCTGCCATCACTTGGCGTAGACACCCCAGCTGGCTGTGTTAGTGGCACAGCTTCGTCGTCGTCATGGTCCTCGTAGTCAGACAACTCCACCTCAGTGCCCTTCTTCACCGCATGGTTGTGTAACATTGCACATACAGCTATGATCTTGCAGCAGGTGATGGGGGTATACTGCCTTGCACCTCCACTCTTGTGCAGGCATCTGAATCGACTTTTCCAGATGCCAAAGGTCCGTTCGACGACATTCCTTGTGCTTTTGTGGGCCCGGGTATACCTCCTTTGGCTGGGTGTGGAGGGGTTGAGGTAGGGGGTGAGTATGAATGAGCGGAGGGCATATGCACTGTCGCCTGGAAGGGAAAGGAGTAACATTACACACATGCATACATGTATTACACCTAGCTACTTTGTGTTATGGGGGTCTGATGATGTGTCTCACCTAGGAGGTATCCTTCACCAAATTCGCCAGCCATCAGCCGTGCATAGATGCCGCTCTGTTGGAAAATATAGGAGTCGTGGGTACTCCCTGGAAATTTTGCTACCAGGTCTGTGATGGTGCACTTCGCATTGCAGATCACCTGCACGTTGATGGTGTGCGTAGATTTCCGATTGCGGTATATGTATTCTGTGTCCGCTGGTGGGCATATCGGAATGTGCGTGCCATCTATGCAGCCAATGATTTGGGGAAATTGTGCCATCTGGTAGAAGTCAGCTTTAGTTTGTAGCAGTTCTGCGTGGGTTGCAGGGAACGAGATGTATTGGTCCATCCTGTGTATCATGGCGTCAAGGAATGTGTGGAAGAACCTTGACAGGCTGCTCTGGGTCACTCCTCCTGCCGCTGCAACTCCACTTTGATAGCTGCCAGACGCAAGCAGGTGTCGGCTGCATAGCACCTGGACGTGTGCTGGGATGGCGTGTGCCCTTGGAGTGGGGTGGTCCAACAATGGTTTGAGGTCCCTGATGAGCTCAAGTATGGTGTCAGAGTCCAGCCTGTATCTCTGTAGGATCTCAGCCTCTGTGAGCATGAACAGGGTTATCCTCTGTCTGTAGACCTGTTCATTTCTTTGCCATTCCCTCTGTCCTTCCTGCTGTAGCCGTAGCCGCCTCGCAATGACATAAAAAGCTGCCATCCTGCAAGTTGCAATGCATTTTGGGGCTGTTTTTATGGGTTGGAGTTGGTTACCACCTGATTGTAATCCATGGTAAATACCGAGTGAATTCTACCGATTTTGAGCCGAAATCGGTGTTTCTGTGCCTCCCTACATCTCCCCATCTGTCCGAATCGGGGAATTTCCCGATCGGTGATTCTACCGAATCGGTAGGTTCTCCGATTCGGCTTATGTCCGAATCGGTTCATCTACCGAATCGGTACATGGACCGAATCGGATAATTTCCGATTCGGTGTCACTGCCGATTCGGTACATGGACCGAATCGGATAATTTCCGATTCGGTGTCACTACCGATTCGGTACATGGACCGAATCGGATAATTTCCGATTCGGTGTCACTACCGATTTGGTACATGGACCGAATCGGTATTTGCATCCGATTCACTGATGTTCTCCCCCTGGCTCATTTGCTTTTAGGTGCACAAAAAGCCAGAGGATGAGGTGTCATCATCATCACCCGTTGTACTGCCAGCCAGACAGAAGTCCTGCTGCGCATAACGTCCAGTGTGACCACAACTTGTGCACCTGTGTCCTGCCTGACATCTGAAGAAGATGGCCCCAAAGAAAGGTACCAGGTCCAGTACCAAGAAAGTTGCCGGTG
>NW_028247099.1:0-1000 GCF_964263255.1 Lissotriton vulgaris | reverse complement strand
GCCCTAGACTGGCGCTAAAATGGACTACTAGCCTAGGATTTAATGTGACAGCCCAGAATATTTCAGCCGCCTTAGTTAATATTAATAAAGTAGTTCACTCTTCTAGTCTGAAACTTCAATCGTACAGGACGATTAGTCATCTCTATTATACTCCACTAAAAATTTCTAAATGGTCACAAAATAACTTAGGTAGCGACCGTACTAAATGTCCTAAATGTGGTCTGGTGGCAGCAGACCTCATACATATGATCTATTCGTGTCCATCATTAACTAAGTATTGGTCGGAAATAGAAAATATTTTACTTCAAAACCAACTGATTATCTCTCCAATATCTGCAGCTTCTGTATTATTGTCTATATACTAGTTTCACCAATAAAGACTTGTTAAATATTGTCTTGGCTTGTGCCAGATTGGTGATAGCGAGGGCTTGGATCTCTCAGAAGCTTCCTCATACGATCGAGTGGTGGACTCTTGTTTCTGAAATCTATACCATGGAAGGTGCACTTGCCAGGATCAGAGGAACATAAGCAACTATAAAGTTTGTTAAGATTTGGGGCAATTTTCTGTAAAGTTTGCACTGATACAGATAATGGATGTTCTGTGCTGATGATGTTATTATTGACTTATATGGGTCAGGAACTCTTTTCCTTCTTTGTTTTTTTTGTATATTGATCTGTACCTGTATTAATTTGAATTTGATTTTTGTTTTTTGTATATGGAAAGTGTTAATCTCCTTGACTTGCTTGTCAATAAAAAAATTTTTTTAAAAAAGCAAAAAAGGAAACATAAAATGATAATACCGCAATGTTATTATCACTCTATTTTTTTCTGTAGTGCCCCAGTTCTAGGTGCGGGGCATGGCTGGGTAGTCCAAAGCAGGAGGCGTGGTGAGCACTCTCTAAGTGTGCATGAAAGTTTGCCCAGCCATCTGCGGCTGGCCAAACAGTCATGCGCACTTAGCATGTTCTCCACATCTAAGTCAGACCTTAACCAGCATTG
>NW_028247098.1:0-1000 GCF_964263255.1 Lissotriton vulgaris | reverse complement strand
CCCTTGAGCTTTGAGCTGACGAGCTCCTGGACGACGCACCTGCGTGCCGGTTCGGGCATCGAGGCCTTTGACGGTTGCTTGGCGGCCTTCTCTTCCACCCCTAACTATTTTCTCTACTGATGAGGGAAGGTATCCCGAAACCCGAGCCATGTCTCGGGCGATATCCTAAAACCCGGGACATGTATCGGGTCTAGAGATCATCAGTCCAACAAGTACCTACTAGTACCCACTGCGGTGAACCACTCAAGAACTCCATGTACCAGAGTCCCGAGGGGCGATCCGGAGGAGGGGCTAGCGGTGTGCGGTCCATTGCGATTGTTTCTACAAATTGGCTCCCTTGAGCTTTGAGCTGACGAGCTCCTGGACGACGCACCTGCGTGCCTGTTCAGGCATCGAGGCCTTTGACGGTTGCTTGGCGGCCTTCTCTTCCACCCCTAACTATTTTCTCTACTGATGAGGTAAGTTATCCCGAAACCCGAGCCATGTCTTGGGCGATATCCTAAAACCCGGGACATGTATCGGGTCTAGAGATCATCGGTCCAACAAGTACCTACTTGTACCCACTGCGATGAACCACTCAAGAACTCCATGTACCAGAGTCCCGAGGGGCGATCCGGAGGAGGGGCTAGCGGTGTGCGGTCCATTGCGATTGTTTCTACAAATTGGCTCCCTTGAGCTTTGAGCTGACGAGCTCCTGGACGACGCACCTGCGTGCCGGTTCGGGCATCGAGGCCTTTGACGGTTGCTTGGCGGCCTTCTCTTCCACCCCTAACTATTTTCTCTACTGATGAGGGAAGTTATCCCGAAACCCGAGCCATGTCTCGGGCGATATCCTAAAACCCAGGACATGTATCGGGTCTAGAGATCATCAGTCCAACAAGTACCTACTTGTACCCACTGCGGTGAACCACTCAAGAACTCCATGTACCAGAGTCCCGAGGGGCGATCCGGAGGAGGGGCTAGCGGTGTGCGGTCCATTGCGATTGTTTCTACACATTGT